>NC_041383.1:138671980-138697784 GCF_002162155.2 Triticum dicoccoides | reverse complement strand
GGAAAATGACCAGCTAGGGTTTCGGGGTTGGTGTGGACAGCCGTTGGATCCACGAGCATCCGACGGCGTATGATGCACGATCCGCGTGAAGGGTCTACAGACCAATCAGAATGCAGTATGATGCTATGACCATCTAAATTGGTCATAGTTGTTTAAAAATAATATGTTAAAATCATGACACCTATTTTATGACCTGAGAAATTCAAAAAGAAAATAGAAAACCTTCTCATTGTGTCATCAAAATGTGAACGAGTTTTCAAAAAAAATAACAAACATGAAAAAAGATAAATATCTTCAAAAAGGTGTAGTGAGAAATGAGTTTTCTATTTTGCAAAAATAAACATTTTTCATTTTTCGAGTGCCCAAAAGGAGGTATTTTGTGAAGGACCTCCCAAATAATTGTTGCAAAATCGGACCAAATCATTTTTCTAAAATACTAGGCCATATTTAACGCACAATTGACAAAATGGTTGGGTGTCAAAAGTTTTGATCCACCTCTGGTGAAAAAGACAAATTCCCGCCGATTAAGTTGGAAGCGGGTCAAATTTGAACTGTAGGTGCCTCATAGTTTGCTATTTATTTTTTCCAAAAATCATTTGTAGGTACATAAGTACCTATTTAATCAGAGAAACGCCAAAAAAATTCCAAGATTCAACCACTAGCTAGGAACGGTCATTCCCGCCGTTTTGACCGCATTGTGAAACGGGCATAAAAAATTCAAAAAAATTCAAAAAATTGGGAAACCTTCGCATTGTGTCATTATATGTGGCCAAGTTCCCAGGAAAAATAGCAAACTTATAATATGGCAATTATTTTAAAAAAGTGTTCTCAGAAACGACCTATCACGTGTGGAGATCAATGGCTTTCAAGCCAAATGATCAATCTTATGGCCACATTCATGGCATAGTTTGTTCAAATGATCTCATAGTGTGCACAAGAGTGCATATTGGAATGGCAAACAATGTTGCCTAAGGAAGTTTTCATTTTCTTTGGACGAAAAAACCATTTTCCATTTTTCGAGTGCCCGAAAGGAGGTTTTTTTGTGAAGGACCTCCCAAATAATTGTTGCAAAATTGGACCAAATAATTTTTCTAAAATACTAGGCCATATTTAATTTACAATTGACAAAATGGTTGGGTGTCAAAAGTTTTGATCCACCTCTGGTGAAAAAGACAAATTCCCGCCGATTCAGTTGGAAGCTGGTCAAATTTGAACTGTAGGTGCCTCATAGTTTGCTATTTATTTTTTCCAAAAATCATTTCTAGGTACATAAGTACCTATTTAATCAGAGAAACGCCAAAAAAATTCCAAGATTCAACCACTAGCTAGGAACGGTCATTCCCGCCGTTTTGACCGCATTTTGAAACGGGCATAAAAAATTCAAAAAAATTCAAAAAATTGGGAAACCTTCGCATTGTGTCATTATATGTGGCCAAGTTCCCAGGAAAAATAGCAAACTTATAATATGGCAATTATTTTAAAAAAGTGTTCTCAGAAACGACCTATCACGTGTGGAGATCAATGGCTTTCAAGCCAAATGATCAATCTTATGGCCACATTCATGGCATAGTTTGTTCAAATGATCTCATAGTGTGCACAAGAGTGCATATTGGAATGGCAAACAATGTTGCCTAAGGAAGTTTTCATTTTCTTTGGACGAAAAAACCATTTTCCATTTTTCGAGTGCCCGAAAGGAGGTTTTTTTGTGAAGGACCTCCCAAATAATTGTTGCAAAATTGGACCAAATAATTTTTCTAAAATACTAGGCCATATTTAATGTACAATTGACAAAATGGTTGGGCGTCAAAAGTTTTGATCCACCTCTGGTGAAAAAGACAAATTCCCGCCGATTCAGTTGGAAGCTGGTCAAATTTGAACTGTAGGTGCCTCATAGTTTGCTATTTATTTTTTCCAAAAATCATTTCTAGGTACATAAGTACCTATTTAATCAGAGAAACGCCAAAAAAATTCCAAGATTCAACCACTAGCTAGGAACGGTCATTCCCGCCGTTTTGACCACATTTTTAAACAGGCATAAAAAATTCAAAAAAATTCAAAAAATTGGGAAACCTTTGCATTGTGTCATTATATGTGGCCAAGTTCCCAGGAAAAATAACAAACTTGTAATACGGCAATTATTTTAAAAAAGTGTTCTCAGAAACGAGCTATCACGTGTGGAGATCAATGGCTTTCAAGCCAAATGATCAATCTTATGGCCACATTCATGGCATAGTTTGTTCAAATGATCTCATACTGTGCACAAGAGTGCATATTGGAATGGCAAACAATGTTGCCTATGGAAGATTTCATTTTCTTTGGACGAATAAACCATTTTCCATTTTCCGAGTGCCCGAAAGGAGGTTTTTTTGTGAAGGACCTCCCAAATAATTGTTGCAAAATTGGACCAAATCATTTTTATAAAATACTAGGCCATATTTAATGCACAATTTACAAAATGTTGGGTGAAAAAAGTTTTGATCCACCTCTGGTGAAAAAGACAAATTGCCGCCGATTCAGCTGGAAACGGGTCAAATTTGAACTGCAGCTGCCTCATAGTTTGCTCTTTATTTTTTCCAAAAATCATTTCTAGGTAAATAAGTATCTATTTAATCAGAAATACATGGTTTGATGGCGAGGCATCAAGGTTTGGACGGTGGCCAAGGGCCCCAACTCTAGAGCGTGTAAGCTCGCATGCCCGCCGCTTGGTCACCGCGTGACCGTAGCGTTGCCGTGTGTTCTGGGCGGCCTAGGCATGTCTAGTGGGTTGGGCACTCCCCAGGTAGGTGCTAGGAAGAAAATCACAACATAAGATTCTCACGAGGAGACCGATCGATGCTCAAACATGAATAAGCAGCCAAGTGTTTGATTTGCGGTACGGGAAATGCACATGGCTAATGGGCGTGAGTTTTGGCTGAGGATGATCAGTTACTAAGAAGACCGTCTTCACAAATTTTCAGCTCAAAAGGAGGAGCCTAGGTGGTACTTGCTTTACAAAGTACCACACTGGACACAAATACGAATGTTGAAGCTGGGCTCAAAATAATGAATGAATTGAGCTGGCATTTGGTGGAGGATGGTTATTTGGGCATAGGAAAGCACTGTAGAAAATGGATACCATTTGGACATGCCAAAGTGGTACTTCCTTCACAAAGTGCTGCTTTGAATAGAATAGGAAAATGAATATTTTTGAATTATTTTTGAACTAGGCAAGGAATGTTTTTAACATATTTGATGAAGATATGATCCAAAACATTTATGAGAATTTTTTGGGAATTTTTGGAATAACAGAAATATAGGTTGCTTCACAACCTAGGGCAAAAACTGCCACATGGACATGACACACAGGCAAAAACTGATGAGATGGCGCCTAGTCATCACAACCCACCACAATCTACAAGGCTATGACCATCTATATTGGTCATTAACAACTAGAAATAAGGCAGCGGACTAGCACTGTTTGCTTTGTGACCATTTCGTGTAAGGAAATTACGACCTTTCTGACCAAAATGGTCACAATGGTTTAGGGTTTGGAGCCCCCCGAACAGCTTTTGACCAATTGGTCTGAAATGGTCATAAATCTATGACCAATTCTTCCAGGGTCACTGACAAAAGGTCACAAGTTGACATATTTCTTGTAGTGTCAGCTGACGTGAGCCTTGACGACCAAGGCCAGGCGGGCGCCAGCGGGCGTAGTGCGCCAGTTTCCTCTTTGGTGCAAGGGAGGCAAGCCACAGCCACGGAGTCCCGAGGAATCAGCCAAAGGTTACCATTTTGGTGCAACAAGTCCAAGACCACCAGGACGGCAGGACGGAGGTCATCACCGAGCCCACCGTAGCGTCACGACCAAAGGCTTTTCACAGGCGAAGACTACTTTTGTCAGGATAACCTATACTACTTGTCCCCTTTCAAATCCAGCCGTTGTGGGATCCCTGCCCGCCAACATTTGGGAAGAGGACCAAGGCCGCTATAAATAGGACCTAGCCACCACCGTAGAGGGGGCATGTTGGAAATATGCCCTAGAGGCAATAATAAAATGGTTATTATTATATTTCCTTATTCATGATAAATGTCTGTGGTTCACGCGATAATTGTATTAACTGGAAACCATAATACATGTGTGAATATATAGATCACAACATGTCCCTAGTGAGCCTCTAGTTGACTAGCTTGTTGATCATTAGATGGTTATGGTTTCCTGACCATGGACATTAGATGTCATTGATAACGGGATCACATCATTAGGAGAACGATGTGATGGACAAGACCCAATCCTAAGCATAACACAAGATCGTGTAGTTCGTTTGCTAAGAGCTTTTCTAATGTCAAGTATCATTTCCTTAGACCATGAGATTGTGCAACTCCCGGATACCGTAGGAATGCTTTGGGTGTACCAAACGTCACAACGTAACTGGGTGGCTATAAAGGTACACTACAGGTATCTCTGAAAGTGTCTATTGGGTTGGCACGAATCGAGACTGGGATTTGTCACTCCGTATGACGAAGAGGTATCTCTGGGCCCACTCGGTAATGCATCATCATAATGAGCTCAATGTGACTAAGGAGTTATTCACGGGATCATGCATTACGGAACGAGTAAAGAGACTTGCCAGTAACGAGATTGAATGAGGTATTGGGATACCAACTATCGAATCTCGGGCAAGTAACATTCCGATTGACAAAGGGAATTGTATACGGTATTGATTGAGTCCCCGACATAGTGGTTCATCCAATGAGATCATCATGGAACATGTGGGAACCAACATGGGTATCCAGATCCCGTTGTTGGTTATTGGCCGGAGAGATGTCTCGGTCATGTCTGCATGATTCCCAAACCCGTAGGGTCTACACACCTAAGGTTTGGTGACGCTAGAGTTGTTATGGGAATTAGTATGTGGTTACCGAATGTTGTTTGGAGTCCCGGATGAGACCCCATACATCACGAGGAGTTCCGGAATGGTCCGGAGATAAAGATTTATATATGGGAAGTCCTTATTCGATCGCCGGAAGTGTTCGGGGGTTCATCGCTATTGTACTGGGACCACCGAAAGGGTTCCAGGGGTCCACCGGGAGGGTCCACCTGCCCCGAAGGGCCCTATGGGCTTAATATGGAGGGGAACCAGCCCCTAGATGGGTTGGGCACCAAACACCCCAACGGCCCATGCGCCTAGGGTTTGGGGGAAACCCTAAAGGGGGCACCCCCCTTGGCTTGGGGGGTAAGCCTTCCCCCCTTGGCCGCCGCCCCCCTCTAGATCCATCTGAAGGGGCTGGCCCCCCTCTCCCTTGCCCCTATAAATAGAGGGGAGGTGGGAGGGCTGCTGCACCCCTTCCCCTGGCGCAGCCCTCCCCTCTCTCCAACACCTCCGTAGTAGTAGTAGTGCTTGGCGAAGCCCTGCCAGAGAACTGCAAGCTCCACAACCATGTCGTCGTGCTGCCGAAGCTCTCCCTGAACTTCTCCTCTCCCCTTGCTGGATCAAGAAGGATGAGACGTCCCCGGGCTGTACTTGTGTTGAACGCAGAGGCGCCGTCCGTTCGTCATTAGATCGGATCTTCCGCGATTTGAATCGCCACGAGTACAACTCCATCATCTGTGTTCTAGTAACACTTCCGCTTAGCGATCTTCAAAGGTATGAAGATGCACATCCTCTCTCTCTCTCTCTTGTTGCTATAATCTCCTAGATTGATCTTGGTGATACGTAGGAAAATTTTGAATATTGCTACATTCCCCAACAGTGGTATCAGAGCTAGGTCTATGCATAGATTCTATGCACGAGTAGAACATAGGTAGTTGTGGGTGTTGGTTTGTTCAATATGCTTATCGTTACTAGTCTTATTTTGATTTGGCTACATTGTGGGATAAAGCGGCCCGGACCGACCTTACACGTACGCTTACGTGAGACAGGTTCCACCGACTGACATGCACTTGTTGCATAAGGTGGCTAGCTGGTGTCTGTCTCTCCGACTTTAGTCGGATTGGATTCGACGAAAAGGGTCCTTATGAAGGGTAAATAGAAATTGGCATATCACTGTTGCGTCTTTTTCATAGGTAAGAAACGTTCTTGCTAGAAATCCATAGCAGGCACGTAAAACATGCAACAACAATTAGAGGGCATCTAACTTGTTTTTGCAGGGTATGTTATGTGATGTGATGTGGCCAAAAGAATGTGATGAATGATATGTGTGACGTATGAGATTGATCATGTTCTTGTAATAGGAATCACGACTTGCATGTCGATGAATATGACAACCGGCAGGAACCATAGGAGTTGTCTTAATTTATTGTATGACCTGCGTGTCATTGAAAAACACCATGTAATTACTTTACTTTATTGGTAACCGTTAGCCATAGTAGTAGAAGTAATAGTTGGCGAGACAACTTCATGAAGACACGATGATGGAGATCACGGTGTCATGCCGGTGACAAAGGTGATCATGTCGCGCTTTAAGATGGAGATCAAAGGCACAAGATGATATTGGACATATCATGTCACTTTATGATTTGCATGTGATGTTTGTCATGTTTACATCTTATTTGCTTAGAACGACGGTATCAATAAATAAGATCATCTTCCACTAAAATTTCAAGAAAGTGTCCCCCCTAACTGTGCACCATTGCGAAAGTTTGTTGTTTCAAAGCACCACGTGATAATCGGGTGTGATAGATTCTAACATTCACATACAATGGTTGTAAGCCAGATTTACACATGCAAAACACTTAGATTGACTTCACGAGCCTAGCGTGTATAGACATGGCCTCGGAACACAAGAGACCGAAAGGTCGAACATGAGTCGTATAGTAGATACGATCAACATGAAGATGATCACCAATGATGACTAGTCCGTCTCACATGATGATCGGACACAGCCTAGTTGACTCGGATCATGTATCACTTAGATGACTAGAGGGATGTCTATCTGAGTAGGAATTCATTAAATAATTTGATTAGATGAACTTAATTATCATGAACATAGTCTAAAATATCTTTGCAAGATGTCTTGTAGATCAAATGGCCCATGCTAATGTTGCCCTCAACTTCAACACATTCCTAGAGAAAACCAAGCTGGAAGACGATGGTAGCAACTATACGGACTGGGTCCGAAACTTGAGGATCATCCTCATAGCTGCCAAGAAAGCATATGTCCTAGAAGCACCGCTAGGTGAAGCACCCATTTACCCAGCAACTCAAGACGTTATGAACGCCTGGCAGTCGAGTAGTGATGATTACTCCCTGGTTCAGTGCGGCATGCTTTACAGCTTAGAACCGGGGCTCCAAAAGCGTTTTGAGCAGCACGGAGCATATGAGATGTTCCAAGAGCTGAAAATGGTTTTCCAAGCTCATGCCCGGGTTGAGAGATATGAAGTCTCCGACAAGTTCTACAGTTGTAAGATGGAGGAAAACAGTTCTGTCAGTGAGCATATACTCACTATGTCCGGGTTACACAATCGTTTGTCTCAGTTGGAAGTTAATCTCCCAAATGACTTGGTCATTGACAGGATCCTCCAGTCGCTCGCACCTAGCTACAAGAGCTTTGTGATGAACTACAATATGCAAGGGATGGAGAAGTCCATTCCTGAGTTATATTCAATGCTGAAATCAATGGAGGTGGAAATTAAAAAGGAACATCAAGTGTTGATGGTGAATAAAACCACTAGTTTCAAGAAAGGCAAGGGTAAAAAGAACTTCAAGAAGGATGGCAAGGGAGTTGCCGCGCCCGGTAAATCAGTTGCCGGGAAGAAGCCAAACAATGGACCCAAGCACGAGACTCAGTGCTTTTATTACAAGGGAAATGGTCACCGGAAGCGAAACTGCCCCAAGTACTTAGCGGATAAGAAGGCCGGCAACACAAAAGGTATATGTGATATACATGTTATTAATGTGTACCTTACCAGTACTCGTAGTAGCTCCTGGGTATTTGATACCGGCGAGGTTGCTCATATTTGTAACTCAAAATAGGAGCTGCGGAATAAGCAAAGAATCGCAAAGGACGAGGTGACAATGCTCGTCGGGAATGGTTCCAAGGTCGATGTGATCGCCGTCGGCACGCTACCTCTACATTTACCTACGGGATTAGTTTCAAACCACAATAATTGTAATTTAGTGTCATCTTTGAGCATGAACATTGTATTTGGATCTCGTTTAATGTGAGATGGCTACTCATTTAAATCCGAGAATAATGGTTATTCTATTTATATGAGAGATATGTTTTATGGTCATGCCCCGCTGGTCAATGGTTTATTCTTATTAAATCTCGAACGTGATGTTACACATATTCATAGTGTGAATACCAAAAGATATAAGGTTAATAATGATAGTCCCACATACTTGTGGCACTGCCGCCTTGGTCACATTGGTGTCAAACACATGAAGAAACTCCATGCAGATGGACTTTTGGAGTCTCTTGATTATGAATCATTTGACATGTGCGAACCATGCCTCATGGGCAAGATGACCAAGACTCTGTTCTCCGGAACAATGGAGCAAGCAACCAACTTGTTAGAAATAATACATACTGGTATGTGTGATCCAATGAGCATTGAGGCTCTCGGTGGCTATTGTTATGTTCTCACCCTCACTGATGACTTAAGTAGATATGGGTATGTCTACTTAGTGAAACACAAGTCTGAGACCTTTGAAAAGTTAAAAGGAATTTCAAAGTGAGGTGGAGAATTAACATGACAGGAAAATAAAGTTCCTACGATCAGATCATGGAGGAGAATATTTGAGTCACGAGTTTGGTACAAACTTAAGGAAATGTGGAATTGTTTCAAACTCTCGCCGCTTGGAACACCTCAGCGTAATGGTGTGTCTGAACGTCGTAATCGCACTCTATTGGATATGGTGCAATCAATGATGCCTCTTATGGATTTACTGCTATCATTTTGGGGTTATGCTTTAGAGACAGCCACATTCACTTTAAATAGGGCACCATCTAAGTCCGTTGAGATGACACCATATGAATTGTGGTTTGGGAAGAAACCTAAGTTGTTGTTTCTAAAAGTTTGGGGATGCGATGCTTATGTAAAGAAACTTCAACCTGAAAAGCTTGAACCCAAGTCAGAAAAATGCGACTTCATAGGATACCCTAAGGAAACCATTGGGTATACCTTCTACCTCAGATCCGAAGGCAAGATCTTTGTTGATAAGAACTGATCCTTTCTGGAGAAAGAGTTTCTCTCGAAAGAAGTAAGTGGGAGGAAAGTAGAACTTGATGAAGTACTACCTCTTGAACCAGAAAGTAGCGCAGCTCAGGAAGATGTTTCTGTTGTGCCTGCATCGACTAGAGAGGAAGTTAATGATGATGATCAAGGAACTTCAGATGAAGTTGCTACTGAACTTCGTAGGTCCACAAGGACACGTTCCATACCAGAATGGTATGGCAACCCTGTCGTAGAAATCATGTTGTTAGACAACGGTGAACCTTCGAACTATGAAGAAGCGATGGCGGGCCCACATTCCAACAAATGGCTTGAAGCCATGAAATCCGAGATAGGATCCATGTATGAAAACAAAGTATGGACTTTGACGGACTTGCCCGATGACCAGCGAGCCATAGAAAACAAATGGATCTTTAAGAAGAAAACTGACGCGGATGGTAATGTGACCATCTATAAAGCTTGGCTTGTCGCTAAGGGTTATTGACAAGTTCAAGGGGGTGACTATGATGTGACCTTCTCACCCGTAGCGAAGCTGAAGTCCGTCTGAATCATGTTAGCAGTTGCCACATTCTATGATTATGAGATATGGCAAATCGACGTCAAAACGGCATTCATTAACGGTTTCCTTAAGGAAGAATTGTATATGATGCAACCAGAAGGTTTTGTCGATCCTAAGAATGCTAACAAGGTGTGCAACCTCCAGCGCTCCATCTATGGGCTGGTGCAAGCATCTCGGAGTTGGAACATTCGCTTTGATGAAATGATCAAAGCATTTGGGTTTATGCAGACTTATGGAGAAGCCTGCGTTTACAAGAAAGTGAGTGGGAGCTTTGTAGCATTTCTCATATTATATGTGGATGACATACTATTGATGGGAAATGATAGAACTTTTGGATAGCATAAAGGCCTACTTGAATAAGTATTTTTCAATGAAGGACCTTAGAGAAGCTGCTTACATATTAGGCATCAAGATCTATAGAGATAGATCGAGACGCCTCATCGGTCTTTCACAAAGCAGATACCTTGATAAGATATTGAAGAAGTTCAATATGGATCAGTCCAAGAAGGGGTTCTTGCCTGTTTTGTAAGGTGTTAAATTGAGCACGGCTCAATGCCCAACCTCGGCAGAAGATAGAGAAAAGATGAGTGTCATCCCCTATGCCTCAGCCATATGGTCTATTATGTATGCCATGTTGTGTACCAGACCTGATGTAAACCTTGCCGTAAGTTTGGTGGGAAGGTACCAAAGTAATCCCGACATGGAACACTGGACAGCGGTCAAGAATATCCTGAAGTACCTGGAAAGAACTAAGGATATGTTTCCCATTTATGGAGGTGACGAAGAGCTCGTCGTAAAGGGTTACGTCGATGCTAGCTTCGACACAGATCTGGATGACACCAAGTCACAAACCGGATACGTGTATATTTTGAATGGTGGGGCAGTAAGCTGGTGAAGTTGCGAGCAAAGCGTCGTGGCGGGATCTACATGTGAAGCGGAGTACATGGCAACCTCGGAGGCAGCACATGAAGCAATCTGGATGAAGGAGTTCATTACCGACCTAGGAGTTATTCCCAATGCGTCGGGCCTGATGACTCTCTTCTGTGACAACACTGGAGCTATTGCCCTTGCCATGGAGCCCAAGTTTCACAAGAAGACCAGGCATATCAAGCGTCACTTCAACTCCATTCCTGAAAATGTTCAAGATGGAGACATAGACATTTGTAAAGTACATACGGATCTGAATGTCGCAGATCCGTTGACTAAACCTCTTCCACGAGCAAAACATGATCAACACCAGAACTATATGGGTGTTCGATTCATCACAATGTAACTAGATTATTGTATCTAGTGCAAGTGGGAGACTGTTGGAAATATGCCCTAGAGGTAATAATAAAATGGTTATTATTATATTTCCTTGTTCATGATAATTGACTGTTTTCATGCTATAATTGTATTAACCGGAAACCGTAATACATGTGTGAATATATAGACTACAACATGTCCCTAGTGAGCCTCTAGTTGACTAGCTTGTTGATCAAAGATGGTTATCGTTTCCTGACCATGGACATTAGATGTCATTGATAACGGGATCACATTATTATGAGAATGATGTGATGGACAAGACCCAATCCTAAGCATAGCACAAGATCGTGTAGTTCATTTGCTAAGAGCTTTTCTAATGTCAAGTATCATTTCCTTAGACCATAAGATTGTGCAACTCCCGGATACCGTAGGAATGCTTTGGGTGTACCAAATGTCATAACGTAACTGGGTGGCTATAAAGGTACACTACAGGTATCTCCAAAAGTGTTTGTTGGGTTGGCACGAATCGAGACTGGGATTTGTCACTCCGTATGACAGAGAGGTATCTCTGGGCCCACTCGGTAATGCATCATCATAATGAGCTCAATGTGACTAAGGAGTTAGTCACGGGATCATGCATTACGGAAAGAGTAAAGAGACTTTCCAGTAACGAGATTGAACGAGGAATTGGGATACCGACGATCGAATCTCGGGCAAGTAACATACCGATTGACAAAGGGAATTGTATACGGGATTGATTGAATCCCCGACATCGTGGTTCATCCGATGAGATCATTGTAGAACACGTGGGAACCAACATGGGATCCAGATCCCGATGTTGGTTATTGGCCGGAGAGATGTCTCGGTCATGTTTGCATGATTCCCGAACCCATAGGGTCTACACACTTAAGGTTCGGTGACGCTAGAGTTGTTACGGGAATTAGTATGTGGTTACCGAATGTTGTTCGAAGTCCCGTATGAGATCTCGGACGTCACGAGGAGTTCCGGAATGGTCCGGAGATAAGGATTTATATATGGGAAGTCCTTATTCGGTCGCCGGAAGTGTTCGCGGGTTTATCGATATTGTACCAGGACCACCGAAAGGGTTCCGGGGGTTCACCGGGAGGGTCCACCTGCCCCGGAGGTCCCTATGGGCTGAATATGCAGGGGAACCAGCCCCTAGGTGGGCTGGGCGCCAAACCCCCCTAGGGCCCATGCGCCTAGGGTTTGGGGGAAACCCTAAAGGGGCAACCCCCTTGGCTTGGGGGGCAAGCCTTCCCCCCTTGGCCGCCGCCCCCCTCTAGATCCATCTGAAGGGGCCGGGCCCCCTCTCCATTGCCCCTATAAATAGAGGGGAGGTGGGAGGGCTGTTGCACCCCTTCCCTTGGCGCAGCCCTCCCCTCTCTCCAACACCTCCATAGTAGTAGTAGTGCTTGGCGAAGCTCTGCCGGAGAACTGCAAGCTCCACCACCACGTCGTCGTGCTGCCGGAGCTCTCCCTCAACCTCTCCTCTCCGCTTGCTGGATTAATAAGGAGGAGACGTCCCCGGGGTGTACGTGTGTTGAACGCGGAGGCGCCGTCCCTTCGGTGTTAGATCGGATCTTCCGCGGTTTGAATCGCCGCGAGTACGACTCCATCATCTGCGTTCTAGTAATGCTTCCGCTTAGCGATCTTCAAAGGTATGAAGATGCACATCCTCTCTCTCTCTCTTTCTCTCTCTCTTGTTTCTAGAATCTCCTAGATTGATCTTGGTGATATGTAGGAAAATTTTGAATTATTGCTACGTTCCCCAACAGGGCATCTAGTTCAGATCCCACCAGCTCTCTTGAGCTCAAGAACACCTCACCTCCTGAGGCCAGTTCATCCATTGTACTAGTTCATCCTTAGCCCTTTGAGGCAATCCACTAAAAACACTGGAGTAGGGCATTACACCGCAAGGTGGCCCGAACCAGCATAAACTGTTGTGTCTCTTTGTCTCTTCCAGCTTGTCGTGCTAGGCTTAGGAGACTCGCGAGTAGGCAGGCTGGGTAGGTTGAGATTTCTGCACGCACCCCAGAGTTCGAACCTCTCAAGGGTTTGCGCAACTCGTAATCTGACATACGTGGTGCCATATGCTTTGTCAATCGCGTAGATGATGCCATTGTCTTCAATAGCATCACAAAAGTGTGTATCAACTTTGACGATGATCCACTGTGAGCTGAGTTGTCTCCAGCTAAAGAAGGCACCAGCATAAAGATAGGCGAGTCCGCGGTCGAACAAGGAAATTAGCTTGAAGTCTGCGTAATTTGCATGTCGTGTGGGCACTTAGCAGATTACAATCTTCTGCAAAACAAGGTCCGTCCAACTGACGTGGTAATCTAGATGACTTGGACCGTGATGGTAAAACTCTATATAATCCAACGGAGGAAGGATAATCTCATGGGAGGTCTGGAAGTTCACGAGCACCAACTTTTTCCCATCTTCTCTGACGGCAGCCATCCAGTGGGAGTTCATGCCGACCCAGTACATACATTCCGAGAAGTTTCGGGAGATAGTGATCGGATCGAAGTCAAGGGAAATGATGTACGGCGACCCACTACATACCTCCAAAGAAGTTTCGGCTAATGGAGATCGGATAGAAGTCGAGGGGCATCATGTACGCCTCCGTATCATGGTGAGAAAATCTCCCAAGACCAGATAGCAGCAAACAGGGTGTCTTGAAAAGCTTAGGCCTCGCTTCGAGGATGGCCATATGCATGTCCCTCGAGCATGCAGCCAGCCGCAGGGCGCTCAACATATCCATACACGAAAAAAAGAGGTCAGGGATGTCACTACGAAGATTTCTCCAATCGCGGCTCATATGGATGATGCGTGGTTCGCGTTCAGCCAATGTGGAGTTTCGAAGGTGGGCTTTTGGGGGGGTTGATTTATGGGGGAGAAGGCTCTCGGTGCTGGAGCGGCTAGCGAGGGAATAGTGGTACTGGGGGAAGCGAGCAAGGTGAGGGTATGCGATGGCACAGTGAGATGATGAAGAGTGACCTTAGGATCTCCGGCGAGATGGAGTGTTGCTAGGGGAGAGGGAGACGAGGTGAGGCATGCTATACAGCGACAGTGACAGTGACTGCATAGTGCACAACATGAGCTGACTTTGGTAACCCGAACACTCCGCCTGGATTGGTGTCACCTCGGGCGTAGGGTCCTGTCACTTTAATGGAGGACCGGATGAATAATATTTTGACCATCAAGTGTACCATAGTTGTACTACTACTATTAGTAGTAGGAGTAGTAGGAACATGACTAGTACTCCCGTGCTAGCAAGCCTCTGGGTTCACTTCATCCTCCAGGTATCATCCATATTGCGAGCAGAACCAAACTCTCGTGCATGTGGAAGTGCGAAGAAGGCCTTTTATTTTTTGAGGATAACCGCATATTCCTTAACTAGAGAATGTTGTGTCTCACACGCATGCTCCAATATCCATCCGAACCAGCTACAACACATATTTTTTATCTGTTTGCGTAGGTCCCACCTGTTAGGAGGGGTGCAGAAATAAAAAGGAATCATAAAATGTCTCGCCACGGTGATTCGAAAGAGTGACCTCAACTAGCCAGTGGCACATGTAGTGCTAGAAGGATGGGCACGTACAGGGACAGGTACCACTCCATAGTCTACCCGCGTGGCCTTTTCGTTTAGCCTACCTAGCCATCTAATCAACTACGTGGAGGCCACTTCTCCCATTTACTTTTCCATTGAGAACCGATTTTCCTCGGCTTCTTCACAACTCCTTCATCTTCATTTGCATCCAAACCACACTGCATTCACATTGTTTTAACCTCTTCACATCCTCCTGGAGTAATTCTGAAGCCCCTTTAAATAATCATCTTCTTCAGTTAGACTAGCCATCTAATCCTAATTCTCCAAACCATAGCCCTCCGGTCCAGCGGTTCCAAATGGCGAAAGAGATCGAGATGCAGGTTTTTAGCGTCCAACATGTCCTCGTCGAAGGCTTGTTGAGTGTTGTTGTAACGCCCCGGATTCGATGCACCAGGTGTCTGCCAGTTATTCGCCGTCTTTGCCATGTCATTTGCTTGTGTGTTGCATTTTGCCATGTCAGCATCTGCATTTCATCCGCATGTTTTTCAAAACTTGCATCCGTTCGGGTTCCCCCAGTTCTCTCCGTTGTCCGTTCGGAGTCCAGACACACTCGCACGCGCCCGCGGCACCTCCGAAATATTATTTTATAAGTGGCATAAAAATATTCTCAGAATAGGATGAAAGTTGGCGTGCGACCTTGTTATAGCGTAGGTAGACCGCCTATCAAGTTTGGTCGCATTCGGAGCTCGTTTCATAGCCCAACCGTTAAACTTACAGCCGCAATATAGCCGGTCTAGCGTCGGACGTTTTCGGTATCCAGAAACTGCCACCGGCTCGCTCTGCTTCTCTCTCTTCCCAGCTCAAGGCATTCTACATAGCCCACCTGTAGCCACCTAGTCCCCCCTCTGTCCGGAGCCGCACGATCGTGATCCGAGGGTCCAAAAACCCCTCCTAACCCCAACCCTAGCCCGTCCTTTCTATAAATAGCAGCCCCCCTTGCCATTCTTGTCACCCCTAACCTCCCTCCTTGATTTCCGTGCCTCCCCAATCATCAGTCGCCGCATCCTCCCACCTTCTCCTCCGAATCCGGCGCGCCCCAAGCCCCCCTCCGCCACTTGGCGCTGCCCTATAGGCCAGCCGCCACCCGAGCCGTCGTCTGCAGCCTCCCAGGAGGCGCCACGCGTCCCCAACGCGCCTCCTGCCCGCCTCCAGCCGCCGCGGCCCTGGCAGGCCCATCTGGGGCCTGCCGAGCCCATAGGGGCCCGAAGCGTGCCGCCGCAGCCCGCGAGGACCCAGGCGCCTCATTCCCCGTCGGCAGCTCGTCTCTCCGCCGTCGCTCCTCGCCGCCCATCGCCGCCTGGCCGACGACCAAGCTCCCTGCCGTCGCCGCGCGCCTCCCGCGCCGCCCCGTCGCCCGCTCTCCGCCTCCCGTCGTCGGACTTCCCTGACCCCGCGCTCCGCCCCGCCGCCATGGGAGTTGAGCTCCACTACGCCTGGCTGCGCCTCCTCATCGCCGCCCGGCACCATCATCGCCGGATCCGGCCGGGGACGAGCTCCCCTCGCCCGGATCTGCCGTCTCCGACGTCCCCTGCCGCCTATGGATCGAGATCGAGCTCGAGGACGACACTGTGGGCCCGCTCGTCAGCCTCCCACGCCGGACGTGTCCGGTTGGGCACGGACATGTCCGCCCGATTTTCTGCCCGAGGTTGTTTTCTATCAAGTCCCTAGAAACTCATGATATGTTCTCTTTTCATCGGGTCATAACTCCATGCATACTGCTCCGTTTCGTGCGTGTAATATGTCAAATTGTTCGGTTTGAGATGCTATTTATTTTGTTCCATTGTGCCATCTTTTTTTGAGGTCATCTTGATGCCCAAATCTCTGTTGGAAGAGTGCTATATAATATTGTCTGCTGTCTGTTAACAGAACATGCTCATTTGTCATTTTTTCCATGTTTAGTGTGTGCATCCTATGAGCATGAGCTCTACATATGTTTTGTACTACATCAGGCCATCTTCACAGTGGTGTAATCCATGTATTTTTGTGAGTCTTGTAGTGAGTGCATAGAGCTTGTTAAGTAGAGTACTTGTTGTTGCTGTTTTGCTAGGCTGATTCTGTTATATTTTGTTGCCATGTAAACATGGTGCTACCTGTCATTCTATGCATAATCTGGAGATGTTCACTAAAGATGTTTTGTTATTCATGTCATGCTCTATCCATTCATGCACCTGGTTGCATTTATAGCCTAGTGTATCTTCTTGTAATCTTGCTCTCAAATTGCTAAATAATGTTGTTGCCGGCCTGTTAACATTAAGTTCAGTTTTTCCATGTGTTTTGCTAGAGCTCCATGAACCCTATGAACTTTCTATTGCCATGCTTAGCTTCAAAAACATGTATTATTACTGTTACTCACCTTGTCATTCCATGAGATGCTCTGTAGTGAGTGGTACAAGCTCACCAATATGCCTACTTATCGTTGCTACTGCCATGTTTGAATCTGTCATATCTTTTGCCATGTTTACAAGGGTGCCATCATATTTTTTGTGCCCTTTTGGCTCATGGTCAGTAAGGAACTTTTGTTATATGAGATTAGTAGATTCATGCCATGCCTTTTTTGCCATTTTAAGTTCCTGTAGCATGTTGTTTGATAGCTCTAAACAATGCAACCTGATGTTATTTCTGCAAAGTCTGAAACTGTTATTATATGCAATCTTACCATGTCCTTTTGAGCATGTTCTTGTGATTTCTTGAGATAGCTCAGTGTTCATGTTTTGTTATTCTTTACCTTTAAATCATGCCCATGCCTTTTGTTTTTATGTTGAGGTGCCGTTGCATATTGTTTTGATGCTTGCAATATGCCTAGTTGCTGTTTTGGACAGCTTGTCCTTTAAACTTGTTTCATGTGTGTGTTGAACCGTTGCTCTGTTTTGAGTGTGCTCTATATGAAACTTGCTTGATTTTGCATTTAGATTCATATTATCATGTTGCATCCTTGTTTTGAGGTGTTTGCTCGATGTTTGTATGCATTTTGCATCAATGCCATGTTTAACTTGTTTTGCTCATATCTTCTAGGCCGTAGCTCCGAACTAAATGAACTTTATATGTAACTTGACTAGAATCTCGTGTAGATCATCTTGGTGCATCTTAACTTGCTGTGTAACAACTTGAACATAACTTTTATTCAGATCTGGACCAATTTCGAAATTTGCATATGAGGACTTGACGGAATTGTTATATGTTGTTTCCGGCCTCTTTTAAACTTGCCTTGGTGTGTTGCTCTTGTTTGCATCATCTCTTGCCATGAGTAGCTTCATGTAGCCTTGTCATGCATCATGCTTGTTGTGCATCATGTCATGTTCATGTGTGGTGTGTTCACCATGTTGTGTGCTTCTTCTCGATAGTTCCCGTTTCGTTGCGATCGTAAGGATTCGTTCGTCTACGCTTGGTTCGTCTTCGTGGCTTCATCTTCTTCATGGACTCGTTCTTCTTCCTAGCGAGATTTCAGGCAAGATAACCGTCACCTTGGATCTCACTACTATCATTGCTATGCTAGTTGCTTCGTTCTATCGCTATGCTGCGCTACCTATCACCGATTTATCAAGCCTCCCAAATTGCCATGTCAGCCTCTAACCTTTTCACCCTTCCTAGAAAACCCTTGCTTGGCTATGTTACCGCTTTGCTCAGCCCTCTTATTGTGTTGCTAGTTGCAGGTGAAGTTGAAGATTGCCCCATGGTGGACAGGATTATGTTGGGATATCACAATATCCCTTATTTAATTAATGCATCTATATACTTGGTAAATGGTGGAAGACTCGGCCTTATGCCTGGTGTTTTGTTCCACTCTTGCCACCCTAGTTTCCGTCATATCGGTATTATGTTCCTGGATTTTGTGTTCCTTACGCGGTTGGGTGATTTATGGGACCCCCTTGACAGTTCGCTTTGAATAAAACTCCTCCAGCAAGGCCCAACCTTAGTTTTACCATTTGCCTCACCTAGCCCTTTTTCCCTTGGGTTTCCGGAGCCCGAGGGTCATCTTTATCTTACCCCCCCGGGCCAGTGCTCCTCCGAGTGTTGGTCCAAACTAGAGCACCGTGCGGGACCATTCCTTGGCAACTTGGATTACGTCAGTACCTGTATGCTTAGCTTATCCGGTGTGCACTGAGAACGAGATATGTGCAGCTCCTATCGGGATTTGTCGGCACATATGGGCAGTCTTGCTGGTCTTGTTTTACCATTGTCGAAATGTCTTGTAATCGGGATTCCGAGTCTGATCGGGTCTTCCTGGGAGAAGATATATCCTTCGTTGATCACGAGAGCTTGTCATGGGCTAAGTTGGGACACCCCTGCAGGGTATAAACTTTCGAAAGTCGTGCCTGCGGTTATGTTGCAGATGGGAATCTGTTAATGTCCGATTGTAGATAACTTGACACCAGATCCGAATTAAAATGCATCAACCGCGTCTGTAGCCGTGATGGTCTCTTTTTGGCGGAGTCCAGGAAATGAACACGGTTTTGGGTTATGTTTGATGTAAGTAGGAGTTCAGGATCACTTCTTGATCATTGCTAGCTTCACGACCATTCCGCTTGCTCTCTTCTCGCTCTTATTTGCGTATGTTAGCCACCATATCATGCTTAGTCGCTGCTGCAACCTCACCACTTTACCCCTTCCTTTCCCTTTAAGCTTTGCTAGTCTTGATACCCATGGTAATGGGATTGCTGAGTCCTCGTGGCTCACAGATTACTACAACAACAGTTGCAGGTACAGGTTTTGCGATGATCTTGACGCGAGAGCGATGCTTGCTTGTCTTGGAGTTCTTCTTCTGTTTCTTCTTTGATCAGGGGATAGGTTCCAGGTCGGCAGCCTCGGCTAGCAGGGTGGATGTCGTTTGAGTTTCTGTTTGTGTTTCATCCGTAGTTCAGATGATGCTCTTATGTATTGTGATGTTGTATTCGTGTGGCATTGTATGTTTTGTATGTATCCCCATCTTTTATGTAATGTTGATGTAATGATATCCACCTTGCAAAGCGTTTCAATATGCGGTTCTATCCTTGGTGGGACCTTCAAGTCTCTTTAGGATAGTATCGCATATTGGGCGTGACAAGTTGGTATCAGAGCCTCGACCGACCCTAGGAGCCCCCTTGATTGATCGTGTAGTTTGGCCGATGTCGAGTCTAGAAGAAAACTATTTTTGGAGTCTAGTTATATCGGAGAGTAGGAATTCTTTTTACTCCTCAGCCCCTTCGTCGCTCTGGTCAGGAATCTTGACGTAGGTGTTTTGAATTACTCCTCTTCTCTTTCAAACTTTCTTTAGGTTCACGCAGTTGGTTTTTCGATCGTTGGTTCTCATCTCTTTTCATCCGGTGCATTTCTCGTCAAGTTGACTCGAGCATCTTCATCTTTGCCAAGTTCAATCCTCAGTTTGCTCTCAATGAAGTTATTTCTCTATCCTCAATTGTTTTCTTTTTCCCACCCGCCCACCCCTTTTCATCTCGGAGCCGGAGTCCGTAATCGAGTATCCATCCTACTCGTGCGAAGTCTTTGCTTTCTTTCATCAATGATTTCAACCGGTGTTTTCTCTTCAAGATATTCGTCGGTTCCCCTTCCAAGTTCCCTTTGTCTTCCCGCCCTCCCACCCTCTTCTTCCCAGATCCTGAGTGTGTTTCGAGCATCAATTTCATTCGTGCGAAGCCTCTTCAGTCTTCCCTCAATTGTTTCAATCGGTGAATTCTCGTCTCGTTCGTCATTCTTCATCTCTTTTCCGGTGGACCCAATTCAAGTTTTCGGTTGATCATATTCTTTTCCTTGGATAAAGTTTTTTCCTTGCTCGTTCGCCTCTCGCCATTTAACTATTCCAGAGTTCGGAAGACATCTCAGGAGATTCGTCCGTGTTCCAATTAATTCGAGGTTGTCACCTCATTCAAATATCTGAATTATTTCGGTGCATCATCTATCTTTTCAACAATCCTTTTCAACGGTGTTATCTCTTCAGTGGGCCCTAACCCACAGGTCTTTTCGCAGGATCTTACCTGACTCTTCTAACTCCCCCGGAGTTATTCTCAATTCTTTTCAAGTGTGACGTAAGTATGAATTTCATCAGTTAGATGTTTTTCCAAGATCTCGTTCAAATTCTTTTCATTGTTGGCTCAACCTCTTCGCATTTCATTCTCCCGGAGTACCTCAGTAATTTTGGTGGTGTTTCTCGTTGTCATTTGAAGATCGAAGAAGAGTTCCTCTTAAATCTTGTTCGTTCTCCCGAAGATTCGCGGTTCTAGCTTCATGTTATCAGTCTCGAATTATTCCATTGGTCAGATATCCTTTTCTTACCCATCCGGAGTATTTCAGGAGTCGAATTGTTTTTCGTTTCACCGGAGGCCATCATTCCAGTTATCATTCTCTATTTATCCCGGCGCTTCGTTCAAATGTTCTTTAATCAGCTCGAGGTCTCTTTGTTCTTTTGCATCTAAATCCCCTCTAGCATATTTGGTCTCCTAATTCTTCCTGGTGATTCATTCTATTTCGTCATTCTATTTTCGAATTCTTACGGTGGTTCGTTCAAGATTCTTTTTCCTTGATTATCTTTTTAATTCATTCGTTCTTTACAATACTACCGATGGTTCATGAAGACCTTCTCAAGTTTGCGATATATCACTTCTCAATCCTTTTCAAGAAGAATAAGTAGTATGCAAAATCCATTGCTTGTCATCAATTTAATTTGATGAAGGATAAGCATACAATAAATCTTATTCTTATTTCATCCAAGTGAGTAATCTTTTCCTTTAGAATTTGTTCTTGAAGAATAAATTCTAGTTCCAAGTGTTTTCATCTTTTCTTTTCCGGAGTTCAATTTCCTCGGCCATCTCGTCGAAGCTCCATCTTAATCATCGCAAGGCCTTAATCTTATTCTTTCCATCCTTGAATTATATCTCATCATCCTTTTGTACCGGAGTTCTTCATGGTGGATCGTCATGAGTTAATTCATTCTTCAAGAGTTCATCAAGATTTTGTTGTTGGAGTTCAAGTATCTTTCTTCTCGCGTCTCGAAGTGCAAATAATTTTCCGTTTTCTTTTGAGGTGGAATTTTGCATTTCTTCATTCTTCTCAGCTATCCAGTCATTTCCGTTTGTGGCTGGTTATCACCTTATGATCTTGAGATGTTACCATAAGACCACAACAAGCTTATTCTTTTCGTTGTTGATTTTCTCAACAACTCCGTCTAAACCTTCCGTCTAAAGATGCTTTCTATTTCATTCGTGGCACAAGTTGTCATTTTCTTCTCCGTTATTTTCATTCAACTCTTTCAATTCTTTTCGGAGGTTTTGTGTCATGTCTTATCAAGTATCATTCCATCCACTCAAGCTCGTGTTCTATTACTCCATGTTTCAGCCGAAGTGCTGCCTAAATCGTTTCAGTCTTATTCGTTTCTTATCTCATTCTAACCGGAGTGGTTTCAGAGTCTATCTTGTTTCCATGAGCTTTTGATTCTCGTCATATTTGCCTTTTCTCTTTCTACCCGAGTGCTCTCGATTCTTTACTTCTTCTCTTGAGTTCTTGTTTCACCTCATCCCTTTTTCCCTTCCCTCTCATTCCTAAGATCTCGGGACGAGATCTCTTGTTAGTGGAGGAGGGTTGTAACGCCCCGGATTCGATGCGCCAGGTGTCTGCCAGTTATTCGCCGTCTTTGCCATGTCATTTGCTTGTGTGTCGCATTTTGCCATGTCAGCATCTGCATTTCATCCGCATGTTTTTCAAAACATGCATCCGTTCGGGTTCCCCCGGTTCTCTCTGTTGTCCGTTCGGAGTCCAAACACACTCACACGCGCCCGCGGCACCTCTGAAATATTATTTTATAAGTGGCATAAAAATGTTCTCGGAATGGGATGAAAGTTGGCGTGCGGCCTTGTTATAGCGTAGGTAGAACGCCTGTCATGTTTCGTCGCATTCGGAGCTCGTTTGATAACCCAACTGTTAAACTTACAGCCGCAATATAGCCGGTCTAGTGTCGGACGTTTTTGGTATCCGGAAACTGCCACCGGGTCGCTCTGCTTCTCTCTCTTCCCAGCTCGAGGCATTCTACACAGCCCACCTGTAGCCACCTAGTCCCCCCTCTGTCCGAAGCCGCACGATCGCGATCCGAGGGTCCGAAAACCCCTCCTAACCCCAACCCTAGCCCCTCCTTTCTATAAATAGCAGCCCCCCTTGCCATTTTTGTCACCCCTAACCTCCCTCCTTGATTTCCGTGCCTCCCCAATCATCAGCCGCCGCATCCTCCCACCTTCTCCTCCGAATCCGGCGCGCCCCCAGCCCTCCTCCGCCACTTGGCGCTGCCCTATAGGCCAGCCACCACACGAGCCGCCGTCTGCCGCCTCCCAGGAAGCGCCACGCGTCCCCAACACGCCCCCTGCCCGCCTCCAGCCGCCGCGGCCCTGGCAGGCCCATCTGGGGCCCGCCGAGCCCATCGGGGCCCGAACCGCGCCACCGCAGCCCGCGAGGGCCCGCGAGGGCCCGGGCGCCTCTTTCCCCGTCGGCAGCTCGTCTCTCCGCCGCCACTCCTCGCCGCCCGTCGCCGCCTGGCCGACGACCAAGCTCCCCGCCGCCGCTGCCGCGCGCCTCGCGCGCCGCCCCGTCGCCCGCTCTCCGCCTCCCGTCACCGGACTTCCCCGACCCCACGCTCCACCCCGCCGCCATGGGAGCTGAGCTCCACTGCGCCTGCCCGCGCCTCCCCATCGCCGCCCGGCCCCGTCATCGCCGGATCCGGCCGGAGACGAGCTCCCCTGGCCCGGATCCACCGTCTCCGACGTCCCCTGCCGCCTCTGGATCGAGCTCGAGCTCAAGGACGACGCCGTGGGCCCGCTCGTCAGCCTCCCACGCCGGACGTGTCCGGTTGGGCCCGTACATGTCCGCCCGATTTTCTGCCTGAGGTTGTTTTCCACTAAGTCCCGAGAAACTCATGATATGTTGCTATGTTCATCGGGTCATAACTCCATGCATACTACTCCGTTTCGTGCGTGTAATATGTCAAATTGTTCGTTGTGAGATGCTCTTTATTTTCTTCAATTGAGTCATCCTTGTTTGAGGTCATCTTGATGCCCAAAGCTCTGTTGCAAGGGTGCTATATAATGTTGACTGTTGTCTGTTAACAGAACATGCTCATTTGTCATTTTTGCCATGTTTAATGTGTGCATCCTATGAGAATCAGCTCTACCCTTGTTTTGTACTACATCATGCCATCTTCACAGTGGTGTAATCCATGTATTTTTGTGAGTCTTGTAGTGAGTGCATCGAGCTTGTTAAGTAGAGTACTTGCTGTTGCTGTTTTGCTAGGCTGATTCTGTTATATTTTGTTGCCATGTAAACATGGTGCTTCCTGTCATTCTATGCATAATCTGGAGATGTTCACTAAAGATGTTTTGTTATAAATGTCACGCTTTATCCATCAATGCCCTTGGTTGCATTTATATCCTACTATAGCTTGTTGTAATCTTGATCTCAAATTGCTAAATAATGTTGCTGTCAGCCTGTTAACATTAAGTTCAGTTTTCCCATGTGTTTTGCTAGAGCTCCATGCAACCTATGAACTTGCTATTACCATTATTAGCTTCACAAACATGTCTTATTACTGTTAGTCACATTGGCATGCCATGAGATGCTCTGTAGTGAGTGGTACAAGCTCACCAACATGGCTACTTATCGTTGTTCCTGCCATGTTTGAATCTGTCATATCTTTTGCCATGTTTGAATCTGTCATATCTTTTGCCATGTTTACATGGGTGCCATCATATTTTCTGTGCCCTTTTGGCTCCTGGTCAGTAAGGAACTTTTGTTATATGAGATTAGTAGATTCATGCCATGCCTTTTTTTGCCATTTTAAGTTCCTGTAGCCTGTTGTTTGATAGCTCTAAACATTGCAACCTGATGTTATTTCTTCAAAGTCTGAAACTGTTATTACATGCAATCTTGCCATGTCCTTTTGAGCATGTTCTTGTGATTTCTGGAGATAGCTCAGTGTTCATGTTTTGTTATTCTTTACCAGTAAATCATGCCCATGCCTTTTGTTTTTATGTTGAGGTGCTGTTTCATATTGTTTTGATGCTTGCAATATGCCTAGTTGTTGTTTTGGACAGCTTGTCCTTTAAACTTGTTTCATGTGTGTGTTGAACCGTTGCTCCGTTTTGAGTGTGCTCTATATGAAACTTGCTTGATTTTTCATGTAGCTTCATATTATCATGTTGCATCCTTGTTTTGAGGTGTTTGCTTGATGTTTGTATGCATTTTGCATCCATGCCATGTTTAACTTGTTTTGCTCATATCTTCTAGGCCGTAGCTCCGAACTAAATGAACTTTATATGTAACTTGACTAGAATCTCGTGTAGATCATCTTGGTGCATCTTAACTTGCTGTTTAACAACTTGAACATAAGTTTTATTCAGATCTGGACCAATTTCGAAATTTGCATCTGAGGACTTACCAGAATTGTTATATGTTGTTTCCGGCCTCTTTTAATCTTGCCTTGATGTGTTGCTCTTGTTTGCATCATCTCTTGCCATGAGTAGCTTCATGTTGCCTTGTCATGCATCATGCTTGTTGTGCATCATGTCATGTTCATGTGTGGTGTGTTTACCATGTTGTGTGCTTTTTCTCGATAGTTCCCATTTCATTGCGATCGTGAGGATTCGTTCGTCTACGCTTGGTTCGTCTTCGTGGCTTCATCTTCTTCATGGACTCATTCTTCTTTCTAGTGGGATTTCAGGCAAGATGACCGTAACCTTGGATCTCACTACTATCATTGCTATGCTAGTTGCTTCGTTCTATCGCTATGCTGCGCTACCTATCACCTGTTTATCAAGCCTCCCAAATTGCCATGTCAGCCTCTAACCTTTTCACCCTTCCTAGAAAACCCTTGCTTGGCTATGTTACCGCTTTGCTCAGCCCTCTTATTGCGTTGCTAGTTGCAGGTGAAGTTGAAGATTGCCCCATGGTGGACAGGATTATGTTGGGATAACACAATATCCCTTATTTAATTAATGCATCTATATACTTGGTAAATGGTGGAAGACTCGGCCTTATGCCTGGTGTTTTGTTCCACTCTTACCGCCCTAGTTTCCGTCATATTGGTATTATGTTCCCGGATTTTGCGTTCCTTACGCGGTTGGGTGATTTATGGGACCCCCTTGACAGTTCGCTTTGAATAAAACTCCTCCAGCAAGGCCCAACCTTAGTTTTACCATTTGCCTCACCTAGCCCTTTTTCCCTTGGGTTTTCGGAGCCCGAGGGTCAT
>NC_041383.1:138667315-138671718 GCF_002162155.2 Triticum dicoccoides | reverse complement strand
CAGTGCTTCTCCGAGTGTTGGTCCAAACTAGAGCACCGTGCGGGACCATTCCTTGGCAACTTAGATTACATCGGTACGTGTACGCTTAGCTTATCCGGTGTGCCCTGAGAATGAGATATGTGCAGCTCCTATCGGGATTTGTCGGCACATGCGGGCGGTCTTGCTGGTCTTGTTTTACCATTGTCGAAATGTCTTGTAACCGGGATTCCGAGTCTGATCGGGTCTTCCTGGGATAAGATATATCCTTCGTTGATCACGAGAGCTTATCATGGGATAAGTTGGGACACCCCTGCAGGGTATAAACTTTCGAAAGTCGTGCCCGCGGTTATGTGGCAGATGGGAATCTGTTAATGTCCGGTTGTAGATAACTTGACACCAGATCCGAATTAAAATGCATCAACTGCGTGTGTAGCCGTGATGGTCTCTTTTTGGCGGAGTCCGGGAAATGAACACAGTTTTGGGTTATGTTTGACGTAAGTAGGAGTTCAGGATCACTTCTTGATCATTGCTAGCTTCACGACCGTTCCACTTGCTCTCTTCTCGCTCTTATTTGTGTATGTTAGCCACCATATCATGCTTAGTCGCTGCTGCAACCTCACCACTTTACCCCTTCCTTTCCCTTTAAGCTTTGCTAGTCTTGATACCATGGTAATGGGATTGCTGAGTCCACGTGGCTCATAGATTACTACAACAACAGTTGCAGGTACAGGTTTTGAGATGATCTTGACGCGAGAGCGATGCTTGCTTGTCTTGGAGTTCTTCTTATGTTTCTTCTTTGATCAGGGGATAGGTTCCAGGTCGGCAGCCTGGGCTAGTAGGGTGGATGTCGTTTGAGTTTTTGTTTGTGTTTCATCCGTAGTTCGGATGATGCTCTTATGTATTGGGCTGTTGTATTTGTGTGGCATTGTATGTTTTGTATGTATCCCCATCTTTTATGTAATGTTGATATAATGATATCCACCTTGCAAAGTGTTTCAATATGCGGTTCTATCCTTGGTGGGACCTTCGATTCTCTTTGGGATAGTATCGCATATTGGGCGTGACAAGTTGGTATCAGAGCCTCGACCGGCCCTAGGAGCCCCCTTGATTGATCGTGTAGTTTGGCCGATGTCGAGTCTAGAAGAAAACTGTTTTTGGAGTCTAGTTATATCGGAGAGTAGGAATTCTTTTTACTCCTCAGCCCCTTCATCGCTCTGGTCAGGAATCTTGACGTAGGTGTTTTGAATTACTCCTCTTCCCTTTCAAACTTTCTTTAGGTTCACGCAGTTAGTTTTTCGATCGTTGGTTCTCATCTCTTTTCATCCGGTGCATTTCTCGTCAAGTTGACTCGAGCATCTTCATCTTTGCCAAGTTCAATCCTTAGTTTGCTCTCAACGAAGTTATTTCTCTATCCTCAGTTGTTTTCTTTTTCCCACCCACCCACCCCTTTTCATCTCGGAGCCGGAGTCCGTAATCGAGTATCCATCCTACTCGTGCGAAGTCTTTGCTTTCTTTCATCAATGATTTCAACCGGTGTTTTCTCTTCAAGATATTCGTCAGTTCCCCTTCCAAGTTTCCTTTGTCTTCCCGCCCTCCCACCCTCTTCTTCCCGGATCCTGAGTGTGTTTCGAGCATTCTTGCGGAGCCTCTTCAGTCTTCCCTCAATTGTTTCAACCGGTGAATTCTCGTCTCATTCGTCATTCTTCATCTCTTTTCTGGTGGACCCAATTCAAGTTTTCGGTTGATCATATTCTTTTCCTTGGATAAAGTGTTTTCCTTGCTCGTTCTCCTCTCGCCATTTAACTATTCCGGAGTTCGGAAGACATCTCAGGAGATTTGTCTGTGTTCCAATTAATTCGAGGTTGTCACCTCATTCAAATATTTGAATTATTTCGGTGCATCATCTATCGTTTCAACAATCCTTTTCAACGGTGTTATCTCTTCAGTGGGCCCTAACCCACAGGTCTTTTCCCAGGATCTTACCTGACTCTTCTAACTCCCCCGGAGTTATTCTCAATTCTTTTCAAGTGTGACGTAAGTATGAATTTCATCAGTCAGATGTTTTTCCAAGATCTCGTTCAAATTCTTTTCATTGTTGGCTCAACCTCTTCGCTTTTCATTCTCCCGGAGTACCTCAGTAATTTTGGTGGTGTTTCTCGTCGTCATTTGAAGATCGAAGAAGAGTTCCTCTTAAATCTTGTTCGTTCTCCTGAAGATTCACGGTTCTATCTTCATGTTATCAGTCTCGAATTATTCCATTGGTCAGATATCCTTTTCTTACCAATCCGGAGTATTTCAGGAGTCGAATTGTTTTTCATTTCACCGGAGGCCATCATTCCAGTTATCATTCTCTATTTATCCTGGTGCTTCGTTCAAATGTTCTTTAATCAGCTCGAGGTCTCTTTGTTCTTTTGCATCTAAATCCCCTCTAGCATATTTGTTCTCCTAATTCTTCCCGGTGATTCATTCTCTTTCGTCATTCAATTTTCGAATTCTTACGGTGGTTCATTCAAGATTCTTTTTCCTTGATTATCTTTTTAATTCATTCATTCTTTCTAATACTACCGGTGGTTCATGAAGACCTTCTCAAGTTTGCGATATGTCACTTCTCAATCCTTTTCAAGAAGAATCAGTAGTATGCAAAATCCATTGCTTGTCATCAATTTAATTTGATGAAGGATAAGCATACAATAAATCTTATTCTTATTTCATCCAAGTGAGTAATCTTTTCCTTCAGAGTTTGTTCTTGAAGAATAAATTCTAGTTCCAAGTGTTTTCATCTTTTCTTTTCCGGAGTTCAATTTCCTCGGCCATCTCGTCGAAGCTCCATCTTAATCATCGCAAGGCCTTAATCTGATTCTTTCCATCCTTGAATTCTATCTCATCATCCTTTTGTACCGGAGTTCTTCACGGTGGATCGTCATGAGTTAATTCATTCTTCAAGAGTTCATCAAGATTTTGTTGTTGGAGTTCAAGTATCTTTCTTCTCGCGTCTCAAAGTGCAAATAATTCTCCGTTTTCTTTTGAGGTGGAGTTTTGCATTTCTTCATTCTTCTTAGCTATCCAGTCATTTCCGTTTGTGGCTGGTTATCACCTTATGATCTTGAGATGTTACCATAAGACCACAACAAGCTTATTCTTTTCGTTGTTGATTTTCTCAACAACTCTGTCTAAACCTTCGGTCTAAAGATGCTTTCTATTTCATTCGTGGCACAAGTTGTCGTTTTCTTCTCCGTTATTTTCATTAAACTCTTTCAATTTTTTAGGAGGTTTTGTGTCATGTCTTATCAAGTATCATTCCATCCACTCAAGCTCGTGTTCTATTACTCCATGTTTCAGCCGGAGTGCTGCCTAAATCGTTTCAGTCTTATTCATTTCTTATATCGTTCTAACTGGAGTGGTTTCAGAGTCTATCTTGTTTCCATGAGCTTTTGATTCTCGTCATATTTGCCTTTTCTCTTTCTACCCGAGTGCTCTCGATTCTTTGCTTCTTCTCTTGAGTTTTTGTTTCACCTCATCCCTTTTCCCCTTCCGTCTCGTTCCTAAGATCTCGGGACGAGATCTCTTGTTAGTGGAGGAGGGTTGTAACGCCCCGGATTCGATGCGCCAGGTGTCTGTCAGTTATTCGCTGTCTTTGCCATGTCATTTGCTTGTGTGTCGCATTTTGCCATGTCAGCATCTGCATTTCATCCGCATGTTTTTCAAAACTTGCATCCGTTCGGGTTCCCCCGGTTCTCTCTGTTGTTAGTTCAGAGTCCAAACACACTCGCACGCACCCGCGGCACCTCCGAAATACTATTTTATAAGTGGCATAAAAATGTTCTCGGAATGGGATGAAAGTTGGTGTGCGGCCTTGTTATAGCGTAGGTAGACCGCCTGTCAAGTTTCGTCGCATTCGGAGCTTGTTTGATAGCCCAACCATTAAACTTACAGCCGCAATATAGCCGGTCTAGTGTCGGACGTTTTCGGTATCCGGAAACTGCCACTGGGTCGCTCTGCTTCTCTCTCTTCCCAACTCGAGGCATTCTACACAGCCCACCTATAGCCACCTAGTCCCCCCTCTATCCGGAGCCGCACGATCGCGATCCGAGGGTCCGAAAACCCCTCCTAACCCCAACCCTAGCCCCTCCTTTCTATAAATAGCGGCCCCCCTTGCCATTTTTGTCACCCCTAACCTTCCTCCTTGATTTCTGTGCCTCCCCAATCATCAGCCGCCGCATCCTCCCACCTCCTCCTCCGAATCCGGCGCGCCCCAAGCCCCCCTCCGCCACTTGGCGCCTCCCTATAGGCCAGCCGCCACCCGAGCCGCCGTTTGCAGCCTCCCAGGAGGCACCACGCGTCCCCAACGCGCCCCCTGCCCGCCTCCAGCCGCCGCGGCCCTGGCAGGCCCATCTGGGGCCCGCCGAGCCCATCGGGGCCCGAAC
>NC_041383.1:138652599-138666965 GCF_002162155.2 Triticum dicoccoides | reverse complement strand
CGCCGCCCGTCGCCGCCTGGCCGACGACCAAGCTCCCCGCCGCCGCCGCCGCGCATCTCCCGCGCCGCCCCGTCGCCCGCTCTCCGCCTCCTGTCACCGGACTTCCCCGACCCCGCGCTCCACCTCGCTGCCATGGGAGCTGAGCTCCACTGCGCCTGCCCGCGCCTCCCCATCGCCGCCCGGCCCCGTCATCGCCGGATCCGGCCGGGGACGAGCTCCCCTCGCCCGGATCCGCCGTCTCCGACGTCCCCTGCCGCCTCTGGATCGAGCTCGATCTCAAGGACGACGCCATGGGCCCGCTCGTCATCCTCCCACGCCGGACGTGTCCGGTTGGGCCCGGACATGTCCGCCCGATTTTCTGCCTGAGGTTGTTTTCCACTAAGTCCCGAGAAACTCATGATATGTTGCTCTGTTCATCGAGTCATAACTCCATGCATACTACTCCATTTCGTGCGTGTAATATGTCAAATTGTTTGTTGTGAGATGCTCTTTATTTTTTTTTCATTGAGCCATCCTTGTTTGAGGTCATCTTGATGCCCAAAGCTCTGTTGCAAGGGTGCTATATAATGTTGTGTGTTGTCTGTTAACAGAACATGCTCATTTGTCATTTTTTTCATGTTTAATGTGTGCATCCTATGAGAGTACTTGATGTTGCTGTTTTGCTAGGCTGATTCTGTTATATTTTGTTGCCATGTAAACCTGGTGCTACCTGTCATTCTATGCATAATCTGTAGATGTTCACTAAAGATGTTTTGTTATAAATGTCATGCTTTATCCATCAATTCCCCTGGTTGCATCTATATCCTACTGTAGCTTGTTGTAATCTTGATCTCAAATTGCTAAATAATGTTGTTGTCAGCCTGTTAACATTAAGTTCAGTTTTGCCATGTGTTTTGCTAGAGCTCCATGCAACCTATGAACTTGCTATTGCCATTCTTAGCTTCACAAACATGTCTTATTACTGTTAGTCACATTGTCATGCCATGAGATGCTCTGTAGTGAGTGGTACAAGCTCACCAACATGCCTACTTATCATTGTTCCTGCCATGTTTGAATCTGTCATATCTTTTGCCGTGTTTACATGGGTGCCATCATATTTTCTGTGCCCTTTTGGCTCATGGTCAGTAAGGAACTTTTGTTATATGAGATTAGTAGATTCATGCCATACCTTTGTTTTCCATGTTAAGTTCCTGCAGCATGTTGTTTGATAGCTCTAAACATTGCAACCTGATGTTATTTCTGCAAAGTCTAAAACTGTTATTATATGCAATCTTGCCATGTCCTTTTGAGCATGTTCTAGTGATTTCTAGAGATAGCTCAGTGTTCATGTTTTGTTATGCTTTACCTGTACATCATGCCCATGCCTTAATGTTGAGGTGCTGTTGCATATTGTTTTGATGCTTGCAATATGCCTAGTTGCTGTTTTGGACAGCTTGTTATTTCATGTGTGTGTGTTGAACCATTGCTCCGTTTTGAGTGTGCTCTATATGAAACTTGCTTGATTTTGCATGTAGCTTCATATTATCATGTTGCATCCTTGTTTTGAGGTGTTTGCTTGATGTTTGTATGCATTTTGCATCAATGCCATGTTTAACTTGGTTTGCTCATATATTCTAGGCCGTAGCTCCGAACTAAATGAACTTTATATGTAACTTGACTAGAATCTCGTGTAGATCATCTTGGTGCATCTTAACTTGTTGTTTAACAACTTGAACATAAGGTTTATTCAGATCTGGACCAATTTCGAAATTTGCATATGAGAACTTACCAAAATTGTTATATGTTGTTTCCGGCCTCTTTTAAACTTGCCTTGATGTGTTGCTCTTGTTTGCATCATCTCTTGCCATGAGTAGCTTCATGTAGCCTTGTCATGCATCATGCTTGTTGTGCATCATGTCATGTTCATGTGTGGTGTGTTTACCATGTTGTGTGCTTCTTCTCAATAGTTCCCTTTCGTTGCGATCATGAGGATTCGTTCGTCTATGCTTGGTTCGTCTTCGTGGCTTCATCTTCTTCATGGACCCGTTCTTCTTTCTAGTGGGATTTTAGGCAAGATGACCGTCACCTTGGATCTCACTACTATAATTGCTATGCTAGTTGCTTCGTTCTATCGCTATGCTGCGCTACCTATCACCTCTTGGTAAAGTGTGGCATTGTATGTTTTGTATGTATTCCCATCTTTTATGTAATGTTGATGTAATGATATCCACCTTGCAAAGCGTTTCAATATGCGGTTCTATCCTTGGTGGGACCTTCGAGTTTCTTTAGGATAGTATCGCATATTGGGTGTGACAGTAGTTGCCACAGTCACCGACCACCCAAGGGTTGTTCAGAAGTGGATCAACAATGTATCCAACTCCCTCCAAAAGGTGGAGATGAAGGTCATCGGTCTCGACGCATAGTCTATGGAGCGTGCCACTGGGAAGATCCAATGCACCGCCGTCCTTCAGTTGTGCCTCGAAGATGATGTTTTGGTGTACCACATCATACACGCGCCCTCCATACCAGGTGAGCTTCATAATTTCTTGCCTCGGGAGGACATATACTTCTATGGGGCGGCCATCGCAGGGGACAAATAGAAGTTGGAGCCGTACAACCTTGATTTGAAAAGCATCGCTGACGTACAAACCAAAATAAAAATTTCTGTAGAAGATTGTGATAAACCGACACCATCCCTATTCAACATAGCAAATTTTGTGCTCGGAACAAATCTTCAGAAGGGTGACGAGACGCTAGCATTAAGGTCGTCTGGATGGGAGTATTATCCCTTAACGTATGAGCAGATAAAATATGCTGCCCTCGATGCCCGTGTGAGTTTCGAGATAGCTGCAAGGTCCAGAGAGAAGAAGAAGAAGAAGAAGAAGAAGAAGAAGATTTTTTTTGCTCTTTCTTTTTCTCCTCTCCTCTTCTTTCTCTTCTTCTTCTTCCCACGACGCCGCTCGAACCCATGACACCACACATCTCCCGACCTGTGGCTCATCCCTCTTGGCCCCACTGCCCCTCTTCCTTCGGGAGCATTACATGTGGACCAGCCACCTATCGGGTCCACATGTTATTGACTCAAAGGCAGGTGTAGTAAGGCGCTGAAGCTTAGTCCCAAGGGCCCTGAGAGGGAAATGTAACTCATGCGCTAGGCCTTGTGGTGCTACCGCTGCGCGAACTCATGCCAAACTCGAGATTTGTTTCTTTACTATACATGCATGCAACGATTTAATGTACATTGTAATCTCAACATGTGATGGGGAGATTTAAATTTGAATTTGAAACTTATAAAACAAAAAAAATTCAAAACAAATAAACTGGGAGAGAGGGAGTATATGTAGGATTTGTCCCATATGAAACAAGTCCCCTGGTTTGTCACCGCGAAGATGCGGTTAGAAAGGAGCACAATGTCTTCATACTCGTACGGCAACAAATCGGCCGCAGACAGCATGGTCCACCTTTGGCCGCCATGTGCAAGGTTCGTGATATCTTCTTCAATCTCACCATGGTTCCATCATACCAATTCAGGCGGTGGCCTGTTGCATGGTTGATCCCAATGTTGGACAAAGGTTCTACGGGAATGGTGTCACTGTTGTAAATGTTGTGCAAATTGATGTTGGTACCCTCCCGTACATATGCAAGCCAATCTCCTCCCGCACCGAGCCTAACCTATGAAATTGTGGGCAGGGGGAGAATTAGGAAATGGACATGGAAGTAGTCTTTAGAATGCATTTACTATGTGAGCAAACTCATCTTACCTGCTCATCGGAGAAAATCCGAGTGCCCCTCAACGTCGGCATCTCAAGGGGTGTCAACTTGCAACTACGGCCATGCCATGCTGGAGAGACCCCCAAGGAAACATCCTCGTGTGTTGAACGGAACATCAAGATGCATTTGTATGAGTAGTTTATCTTGTGAGAGAAAAGGATGAACGAGGGAAGGCCTTATTCGCAAATGTGGGGAGGGGTGTAGGTATCTTTTTTGCAAAATTGCCATAGTTTTCTTCCTATCTGTCAGATATAAATCAACTAGAGACTGGACATGACAACGTGTACATGATTCTCAACGTACAATCAACAAGCTAAGACTGGACATGCAGGTATTAGATGCAGGAGTCAAAAAATGAAACAAGACACTGAGGTAACCACGAAGGAATTGGAGATTTTGCACACTAAAATTTGTGCTATCTGAATCCGGTCAATCCTATTTTCTGAAGAGATTATAGTTCAAATGGTAAGTTCTGTTGATGCGTGTCCATGATGCATGAGCTTTATTTGTCCAGTGTATGTAATTTTTTGTTTGTGTATGCTTTATTATCATTGGTGTCAAACTATACTGCCCAGTGGGTATATTCGGCTGTAATTTCTTTATTGTATAGTGTAGATTTTTCTACATTTCTATGACTTAGTCTTTTTATTGTATAGTGTATGTTTTTTAGAGGCGATAGTATAGATTAGGATAATTCTTGAATATGCTATATTGTTGAAACGGGGGCCAACAGCCCAACCATTTCCTCGACGCCATACAAACGAACAAACATGTGTAGTCAAAGTGGGCCTTAATTGGGCCGGTCAAAATAATATTAAGTGGATCCGAATCCCAAATGATGTGGCCCACCGTAACAATGGCTCTTAGTAGGTCGTCAATAGGCCTAAAGATCGATAGGGCCGTATAAATGAAAATGGCCCGCGGGCCTTTAGCAGGCCGAAATAAATGTCAATTTTGTCTCGGCCCTTTTACTTTACGGGCTAGTAAGAAGCCGAAAGTGTTATGGGCCAAAGGTGGCCTAGTTTGCAAACTAGGCGTTTAACAGGCCGAAAGTCGCGTTGGGTTGAAATGAGCCCTGCGGAACGTGGGCCCCTAATGGACCTAAAGTCAAAGGCCCAACTATTGTGTGAGCCGTTAACAGGTCGAGAGACAAAATGGGCTAAGAGTTGGCCGAGGACAGGCCTAAAGTCACAGCGGGCTAGAATAGGCCCAACTGCAGAATGGGCCGAGAAAAGGCTGAAAGACGTTCCGGGCCGTTAATAGGCTAGAACTGACGATGGGCTGCTAACAGGCCAAAAGAAGCTCGGGCCGCAATTGGGCCCAAAAATGTAGCGGGCCGTTAACGGGCTTAAACTGATGATGGGCTAGAAATTGTCAAATCTAGAATGGGCCTTTGGTGGGCCGATTCTAGGTAACTTGTATGGGCCGTACTTGTAAATGGGCCTGGCTCAAGTAGGCCGCTAATGAGCCAGCCCGCTTATTTTTACAGGCCAGGCCTTTTCACCGGAATGGGCCTCTATTAGGCCGTGCCACGTGTCGATGTATCGTAGGCGCCTCCAGTCCAATGAGTGGATGACATCTGTCCCAATGGTGAGCCAACACATGTTTCCTCCGGCCAATGAGAATTTTAGACGTGGAAAATCCCCATTGGTCCGGGCTATTAACGGGTTATCGGATCCGAAACTGGACCCAATAGCTTAACAGCGAGTCGTTACAGTCGATGCCACGTGTCGGTCACCCTTGATGAAAGCACTTCTATGACGCGTGATTTATCATCATGGAAGTGGACATTTCCATGATGATAATTTTTGTAATGTCATGGAACACTTCTATGACAACACATGTATGACTATCTTGATTTTGTCATAAATTCGTCATGGATGTACATGCATGACATAAAATGTGACCTACTGTGACAAACACGTATCATCACGGAAGTGTATTTTTTTGTAGTGTTGGTGTTAAATCACATGGCGATGTGAACTAGATTATTGACTCCAGTGCAAGTGGGAGACTGAAGGAAATATGCCCTAGAGGCAATAATAAAGTTGTTATTTTATATTTCCTTATATCATGATAAATTTTTATTATTCATGCTAGAATTGTATTAACCGGAAGTTTATACATGTGTGAATACATAGACAAAAACATCGTGTCCTTAGTATGCCTCTACTTGACTAGCTCGTTAATCAAAGGTGGTTATGTTTCCTGACGATAGACATGTGTTGTCATTTGATGAACGGGATCACATCATTAGAGAATGATGTGATGGACAAGACCCATCTGTTAGCTTAGCATAATGATTGTTAAGTTTAATTGCTATTGCTTTATTCATGACTTATACATGTTCCTCTGACTATGAGATTATGCAACCCCCAAATACCGTAGGAACACCTTGTGTGCTATCAAACATCACAATGTAACTGGGTGATTATAAAGATGCTCTACAGGCGTCTCTGAAGGTGTTTGTTGGGCTGGCATAGATCGAGATTAGGATATGTCACTCCGTGTATCAGAGAGGTATATATGGGCCCTCTCGATAATGCACATCATTATAAGCCTTGCAAGCAATGTGATTAATGAGTTAGTTACGGGATGATGCACTACGGAACGAGTAAAGAGACTTGCCGGTAATGAGATTGAACTAGGTATGAAGATACCGACGATCGAATCTCGGGCAAGTAACATACCGATGACCAAGGGAAACAGCGGATGTTGTTATGCGGTTTGACCGATAAAGATCTTCGTAGAATATGTAGGAACCAATATGAGCATCCAGGTTTCCACTATTGGTTATTGATCGAAGATTTGTCTCGATCATATCTACATATTTCTCGAACCAGTAGGGTCCGCACGCTTAACGTTCGATGATGATTTGTATTATGAGTTATGTGTTTTGGTGACCGAAGTTTTTTTTTGGAGTCCAGTGTGAGATCACGGGTATGACGAGGAGTCTCTAAATGGTCGAGAGGTAAAGGTTCATATATTGGAAGGTAGTATTCGGACGTAGGAATGGTTTCGAGTGGTTTGGGTATTTTACCGGAGTACCGAGGGTTTAACGAAACCCCCCGAAGAAGTATTGGGCCTAGATGGGCCTTAGTGGAGAGAGAAGAGGGACGCAAGGGGTGCCCCCCCATGGCAGTCCGAATTGGACTAGGGGAGGGGGAGGCGCCCCCCTTTCCTTCTCCCTCTCCCTCTCCTTCCTTTTCCCTCCGGTGGAAGAAAGGAAAAGGGGGCGAATCCTACTAGAAGTGGAGTCCTAGTAGGACTCCCCCCATTGCGCGCCCCTCCTGGACGCCGACCTCCTCCTCCCCTCCTTTATATACGGGGGTGCGGGGCACCCAAAAGGCACATCAATTGTTCGCTTAGCCGTGTGTGGTGCCCCCCCCCACACACACACACAGTTTACACCTCCGGTCATAGCCTCGCAGTGCTTAGGCGAAGCCCTACACGGATCACATCACCATCACCGTCATCATGCCTTCGTGCTGACGAAACTCTCCCTCGACCTTATGCTGGATCAAGAGTTCGAGGTACGTCATCGATCTGAACCTGTGCTGAACTCGGAGGTGTCGTACGTTCGGTACTAGATCGTTTGGATCTTGAAGATGTTCGACTACATCAATCGCGTTAACCTAACGCTTCCGCTTTCGGTCTACGAGGGTACGTGGACACACTCTCCCCCTCTCATACCTATACATCTCCTAGATAGATCTTGCGTGATCGTAGGAAAGTTTTTGAAATTGCATGCTACGTTCCCCAACAAGTAAATGATAAAAACATAGTTTTTGAAGTGCAATGCTGCCTAACATGTTCATCACAATTGTTTTCTTTATAGCATGGACATTTGGACTTTTATATGATTCAAAGCAATAGTCTAGTTTTGACATGAAGACTTTTAATACTCAAGCATATCAACAAGCAACCATGTCTTTCAAAATATCAACACTGAAGCAAGTTATCCCTAGACCATTATGCTCAATCATTGATCCATTCATGAAACACACTCGAATATTAGCTACACCCAATGCTCAAATACAATCATAGTGCCCCTTAGTTTGTGCTTTATGAGAGAAGATGGAGACTCAAATTCAAAAATAAAAATTGCATGAGTAAAAGAAAGGCCCTTCGCGGAGGGAAGTAGGGATTTGTAGAGGTGCCAGAGCTCAGAGCTTAAATTTGGAGATAAAACCATTTTTGAGCAGCATACTTTTCCCACCAACGAAAACGACTTCAAGCTCCCAACACTTTCCATGCTAGATACATCAAAGGCGGTTCCCAACAGAAAATAAAGTTTATTCTTTTTTCCACCATTACTTTCCCTTTCCATGGCTAGTTGAATCCACGGTTGCCCTCCATACCAACACTTTCCAAAGAATTTATTATTTGACAACATAAAGTAAATTCATTTTTCATTTTGGGACTGGGCATCCCTAATACCTATACCGTACTCTCGTGCAATGACAAATGAATAAACACTCATCGTGATAATAACACATCTAGCATGGAAAATATTTGCTACCCCTCACTACCCTCGCGAGCTGTAGAGCACACAAAAGAGAAATTTATTTTGAAAATTAGAGATGGCACATGCAAATTTGCTTGGAACAGCATGGAAATACCGCATATAGGTAGGTATAGTGGACTCATAAGGCAAAACTGGATTAAAGGGTTTTGGATGCACAAGTAGTGATCATACTTAGTGCAAAATGAAGGCTAGCAAAAAGATTGAGAAGCGACCAACCAAAAAGCAAAAAATCTCATACCCAAGCATTAAGCATAAGTACCACCGAATAATGCACCACAAGTAGGATATAGATTTCATTGCATAACTATTGACTTTCATGCTTGCATAGGGAATCACAAACCTTAACATCAATATTCTTACTAAAGCACAATTACTCATCAACATGACTCACATATCATATCGTCATATCTCAAATCCATTACTAAGAATCAAGTTTATTTTTTCCAATGATATTCATGAAAGTTTTTATTATATCCTCCTTGAATATCTATCACTTTGGGACTATTTTCATCTGTTGTTTTTGATAAGCTCAAACAAATATAAGTGAAGATCATGAGCATAATTTTTTCTTTCTCTCAAAATAATCTAAGTGAAGCAAGAGAGAATTTCTGAAAATTTTACTAACTCCCAAATAAATCTAAGTGAAGTATGAGAGCATTTCTTCAAAAATAACAAAGCACACCATGCTCAAGAAGATATAAGTGAAGTACTAGATAAAATCCATGGCTCTAAAAATTTAAATGAAGCATAGGAGCAAGCATAGCATAATTTTTTGGCTCTCTCAAAAAGGTGTGTTCAGCAAGGATTCAACATTTAAAACACAAAGCAAAATAAGCAAAGACTCATATCATACAATACGCTCCAAGCAAAACTCATAATATGTGACGAATAAAAATTTAGCTTCAAGTAAAATACCAATGGTTTATAAGAAAGCAGGGATGCCACTCGGGGCATCCACAAGCTTAGTTGCTTGCTACTTCTTGAATATTATCTTGGGGTGCCTCGGGCATCCCCAAGATTAGCCTTTTGCTAATCCTTATTCCTTCGTCCATCGTAAGATCAGCCAAAACATGAAAACTTCAATCTCACAAAACTCAACAAAACCTTCGTGAGATCCGTTATTATAAGAAAGCAAACCACTAGTATAAGTACTATTGCAAACCTATTCATATTTTGTTTTTGCATTATATCTACTGTATTCCAACTTTTCTATGGCAAAAACTCATCAAAGAAAACCATAGACTCATCAAAACAAGCACACAATGCAAAGAAATCAGAATATGTCAAAAACAGAACAGTCTGTAGCAATATGGATATTTCGAATACTTCTGTAACTCCAAAAATCTTGAGAAATTAGGGAAACCTATGTAATTTGTATATTAATCTTCGGCCAAAATAATCAACTCAAACTCACATTTCTGTGATTTATGAAAATTATTTTCATGAGTGCATAAGTTTCTGTTTTTCAGCAAGACAAAATCAACTTTTACCCAAATCAAACCAAATGCCTTGCTTGGCACAAACACTAACTAAAACCACAAAAACACATCTAACCACAGTTAATTGGGTATTTTATTGAAAACAACAAGAAAACCAAAAAGCAAAAAGATACAAGATGGGTTGCCTCCTGACGAGCCCTATGGTTTTACGCCCCTAGCTAGGCATAACGCGTACGATCTAAATTTTGTCACCTTTGTTTCTAGATCCATAGGATGCCCTCATGATCGATTCATATGGTGGCCTAATTCTTGTTCTAGGGAAGTGTTTCATTCCCTTTCTTAGTGTAAATTGAAATTTAATATTGCCTTCTTTCATATCAATCACGGCAGCAATAATATGTAAAAACGGTCTCTAAGAATAATTGGACAAGACGGATTGCAATCAATATCAAGAACAATAAAATCTATGGGCACATAATTCCTATTTACAAGAATAAGAACATCATTAATTCTTTCCATAGGATTTTTTAATATTATAATCCGCCAAGTGCAAATTTAAACAACATTCTTCAATATTGGTAAGACCAAACACATCACATAAAGATTTCGGAATTGTAGAAACACTAGCACCCAAGTCACATAAAGCAAAACACTCATAACTTTTAATCTTGACTTTGATAGTAGGTTCCCACTCATCATGCAATTTTCTAGGAATTGAAACTTCTAATTCCAACTTTTCTTCAAAAGCTTTAATCTTGGCATCAACAATATGTTTAGTAAAAGCTTTATTTTATTCATAAGCATGGGGTGAATTTATCATGGATTTCAACAAAGAGATACAATCAACCAAAGAGCAACTATCATAATTAAAGTCTTTGTAATCCAAAATAGTGGACTTGTCACTAGTTAAAGTCTTGACCTCTTCAAACCCACTTTTATCTATTTTCTCAACAAGATTTTCACCCTCCGAATCATAGGGACGCCTTCTAACTAAAGTTGACTCTTCTGCAGTCCCTTTTTCATCAACCTAAATTTTACTAAACAAAGAATCAATAAAAGAAACACCAATCATTTTAACATCAGCATTTTTATTTTCTAACGAGATTGGTTTGGCAGCCATTTGATTCACTAAAGTAGCTTGTGCATCGAATATTTTTTCCAGCAAACTTTCAGCAGATTGGAGTTTGCAAACTTCTCTACTAATATCATCAAGTTGTTTCGTTATAGCCTCTAACACAACGGAGTGTTCTTTAAGTTCTTCAGTAAAATATTTATTATGCTCAAATTGTGTAGTCATATATTCATTAGTACTTTTCTCAGATTCAAGCAAAATATTTGGATAAGGAACATCATAATATTGTCTTTGAGGCATCATGACTACGCAAACAAGAACACACACAAAAACAGATCTGACAAGACAAATGGCAAACAAAAAGAGGGCGAATAAAACAACAAAGTTTTGTGAAGTGGGGGAGAGGAAAGCAAAAGGCAAATGGCAAATAATATAAATTGCGAGGAGATGAGATTTGTGATTAGGAACCTTGTTGATGTTGAAGATCCTCCCCGGCAACGACGCCAGAAATTCCTTTTGATGTCTACTAGACCTACGTCGATATTTCCCTAAAGAGGAAGGGATGATGCAGTATAGCGACGGTAGGTATTTCCCTCAGTGATGAGACCAAGGTTATCCAGCCAGTAGGAGAACCTCCTCACACCATGTAAACAGCACCTGCACACAAATAACAAATACTCGCAACCCGACATGTTAAAGGTGTTGCCAATCCCTTTCGGGTACGGCGGTAAAAGTGGTAGATAGAATAAATAGATCGCGTAACAAATAAATTGCAGCAAGGTATTTTTGTATTTTTGGTTTAATAGATCTGAAAGTAAATGCAAAGGAAAATAGATCGCAAAGGAAAATATGATGAAAAGAAACCTGGGGGCCATAGGTTTCACTAGTGGCTTCTCTTGAGAAAAAAATAGCAAACGGTGGGAAAACAATTATTGTTGGGCAATTGATAGAACTTCAAATAGTCATGATGATATCCAGGCAATGATCATTACATAGGCATCACATCCAAAATTAGTAGACCGACTCTTGCCTGCATCTACTACTATTACTCCACACATTGACCGCTATCCAGCATGCATCTAGTGTATTAAGTTCATGGGAAAGCGGAGTAATGCAATAAGAACGATGACATGATGTAGACAATATCTATTTATGTAGAAATAGACCCCATCTTGTTATCCTTAATAGCAATGATACATACATGGCATTTCCCTTTCTGTCACTGGGATCAAGAACCGTAAGATCGAACCCATCACAAAGCACCTCTTCCCATTGCAAGATAAATAGATCAAGTTGGCCAAACAAAACCCAAATATCAGAGAAGAAATACGAGGCTTTAAGCAATCATGCATATAGGAGATCAAAGAAGACTCAAATAACTTTCATGGATAAAAACATAGATCTGGTCATAAACTCAAAGTTCCTCAGATCCCAACAAACACATCGCAAAAAGGATTACATCATATGGATCTCCAAGAGACCATTGTATTGATAATCAAGAGAGAGAGAGAGAGAGAAAGAGGAATCCATCTAGCTACTAACTACGGATTCGTAGGTCTACAAAGAACTACTCACGCATCATCGGAGAGGTACCAATGGAAGTGGTGAACCCCTCCGTGAAGGTGTCTAGATTCGATCTGGTGTTTCTGGACTCAACGGCGGCTGTAATTGATTTTCATCGACTCCCCTAGGGTTTAAGGAATATTGGGGTATTTATAGAGCAAAGAGGCGGTTCAGGGGGCACCCGAGGTGGGCACAACCCACCTGGACGCGCCTGCCCCCCCCCCCAAGCGCGCCCTGGTGGGTTGTGCTCCCCTCGGAGCACCCGTAGGTGCTTTCCTAGCCCACTGGATGTCTTCTGGTTCAAAAAAATCCTCAAAAAGTTTCGCTGCGTTTGGACGCCATTTGGTATTGATTTCATGCGATGTAAAAAAATGCAGAAAACAACAACTAGCATTGGGCACTATGTCAATAAGTTAGTACCAAAAAGTGATACAAAACAATTGTAAAATATACAAGAATGATAATATAACGGCATGGAACAATCAAAAATTATAGATACGTTGGATACATATCAGCCGGCGCCACGTCGGACACCGGCGTCGGAACAGGCTCCCGAGAGCGTCAGATTTGCTCTATAAGGGGCCAAAACGCGTGCTTTTGGGCGCGTTCGAATGACCACTCCACCCCGCGTCCATCTACGGTATCAGAATGATTGGAGGTGGTCGGCAAGGCCGCCGACGTCAGCCGTGGTGCTCGGGCAAAACCAGGCGCGCGGCTACGGTGTGAACAAGCGTGTGCTTTCGATCGCGTTCGAGACAGAGGGGAGCGCTGCGTCGAGTGGAGTTGGGGCGGGGCCATGGAGGTGGTCGGACGGTGAGGATCGATGGCAGAAAGAGTATGGTGAGGCGGCAAGCTAGCTAGGACGGAGCATGCGACGCGAGGAGAGGAACAGAGAGGGGGGCAGAGGCTCATCGAGCGGCTATGATGAGCCATCAACAGTTTAGGAGCGCAGTGTTTGCCGGAGACGACGAAGATTGTCAGCGACAGAGGCGGAAGGGGGCGGAGACCGGGCACTTCAGGGCCTCCCAGCTCCCTCTGATGGTCGAGGACGACGGAGCAGAGGACGGCGCTCCTGCCAGCCACCAGCACGATCGAGGGGGCACCGGGGACCATGAGATTGACGGAGGGCGACGGTGACATGCTCGGGCAAGGAGAGGGGAGAGAGGCGAGCGCGTGAGGGATAGAGAGCGAGGGGGGAAATATCCGGGGGGGTGGCCTCGGTGCAGGCCTTATCCTCCCCGCGCGACGTCGGCGAGGTGGTCCGGCTGGGGCTCGCCCCACGGTTAGATGAGCAGTGCGGGGGGAGGAGGCGACCGCGGAGGGGAGAGTGGAATGGGCCGACCAGTTGGCCGATTGGGCCTGCCAAGCGGCTAAGGCCCAGGCATCCCATGTAGAGAGGGTTTTTTATTTTGTTTTTCTTTTGCCTTTTCTTTTTCTTTTAAATAGTTTCTGTTTTTCTCTTAGTTTTATTTTATTTTTAGGCTTTATAAAATATAACATTAGCCCTAAATTAGTGTTAGTAGTTAGACCAATACCACAATTAATTTGGCACTAAAATAATTGGTTTAGTGTTTTTTAATAAATTTAAAAGCATTTATATAATTGATTTAGCCCCTGTTTTATCCATTAAAGGACATTGAAATTCCTTAAAAATATAGGTTTCAATATGGGAAATAACTAGACACTATCTGCCATAATTTGAAAATTTTAGTTTTCATGTTTGAGAAATTTGAATTTTGGACTTTAATTTGAATTTGAATTTGAATAGCGATTTGGATCCAGTGAGGATTAGAAATAGTACTATGATGACATGGCACCATTAACATGGAATTACTGTAGCTTAATTATCTAGGTGTCACATGGGGGTGGCGCCCCCCCCCCCCATTCCTTCTCCTCTCCTACTCCTTCCCCCTTTCCCCCTCCAGAAAAAGGAAGGGGGGCGAATCCCACTAGGAGTCCAAGTGGGACTCCCCCCCCCCCACTTGGGGCGCACCTAGGCCGGCCTTCTCTCCCT
>NC_041383.1:138637630-138652141 GCF_002162155.2 Triticum dicoccoides | reverse complement strand
CCCCTCTCGTTGCTATGCATCTCCTAGATAGATCTTGCGTGAGCGTAGATTTTTTTTTTTTGAAATTGCATGCTACACTTCCCAACAGGAAACAATTGGTTACACCATCTATCACAGATCTGAAGGCAAGATATTTGTTGCCAAGAATGGAACCTTTCTAGAGAAGGAAATTCTCTTGAAAGAAGTGAGTGGGACGAAAGTAGAACTTGATGAGGTAATTGTACCTTCTCTCGAATTGGACAATAGGTCATCACAGAAAACCGGTCCTGTGATGTCTACACCAACTAGAGAGGAAGCTAATGATAATGATCATGAAACTTCAGATCAAGTTACTACTGAACCTCGTAGGTCAACCAGAGCACGTTCGGCACTAGAGTGGTACGGTAATCCTATTCTGGAAGTCATGTGCACTAGACCATGATGAACCTACGAACTATGAAGAAGCGATGATGAGCCCGGATTCCGATAAATGGCTTGAGGCCATTAAATCTGAGATAGGATCCATGTATGAGAACAAAGTGTGGACTTTGGTTGACTTGCTCGATGATTGGTGAGCCATAGAAAATAAATGGATCTTCAAGAGGAAGACGGACGGTGATGGTAGTGTTACTATCTACAAAGCTTGAATTGTCGCAAAAGGTTTTCGACAAGTTCAAGGTGTTGAATACGATGAGATTTTCCCACTCGTATCGATGCTTAAGTTTGTCCGAATCACATTAGCAATTGCCGCATTTTATGAAATCTGGCAAATGTATATCAAAACTGCATTCCTTAATGGATTTATTAAAAAGAGTTGTATATGATGCGACCAGAATGTTTTGTCAATCCTAAAGGTGCTAACAAAATGTGCAAGCTCCAGCAATCCATCAATGAACTGGTGCAAGCATCTCGAAGTTGGAATATATGATTTGATGAATTCATCTAAGCATATAGTTATACAAACTTGCAATGAAGCCTGTATTTGCATGAAAGTGAGTGGGAGCACTACGGCCTTTCTGATAAGTATATGTAAATGGCATATTGTTGATCGGAAATGATGTAGAATTTTCTGGAAAGCATAAAGGAGAGTTTGAAAGGAGTTATCAAAGAAAGACCTCGGTGAAGCTGCTTACATATTGGGCATCAAGATCTATAGAGATAGATCAAGACGCTTGATAAGATTTTTCAATGAGTACATACCTTGACAAGATTTTTAAATAATTCAAAATAGAATAGTCGAAGAAGGAGTTCTTGCCTGTGTTGCAAAGTGTAAAGTTGAGTAAGACTCAAAACTCGACCACAGCAGAATATAGAAAGAGAATAAAAGGCATGCCCTATGCCTCGAGCATAGGTTCTATAAAGTATGATATGCTGTGTGCCAGACCTACTGTGTACCTTATCATGAGTTTGGCAATGGGGTACGATAGTGATCCAGGAGTGGATGACTGGACAGCGGTCAAAGTTATCCTTAGTTACCTAAGAGGACTAAGGAAATATTTCTCGGTTATGGAGGTGATAAAGAGTTCATCTTAAAGAGTTACGTTGATGCAAGATTTTACACCGATCCGAATGAATCTGAGTCTCAATCTGGATACATATTGAAAGTGGGAGCAATTAGCTAAGAGTAGCTCGATGCAGAGCATTGTAGGCATAGAAAACTTGCAAAAATACATACGGCTCTGAATGTGGCAGACCCGTTGACTAAACTTCTCTCACAAGCAAAACATGATCACACCTTAGTACTCTTTGGGTGTTAATCACATAGCAATGTGAACTAGATTATTGTCTCTAGTAAACCCTTTGGGTGTTGGTCAAATGGTGATGTGAACTATGGGTGTTAATCACATATATATGTGAACTATTGGTGTTAAATCACATGGCAATGTGAACTAGATTATTGACTCTAGTGCAAGTGGGAGACTGAAGAAAATATGCCCTAGAGTCAATAATAAAGTTGTTATTTTATATTTCCATATATCATGATAAATGTCTATTATTCATGCTATAATTGTATTAACCGGAAACTTGATACATGTGTGGATACAAAGGCAAAACACCGTTTCTCTAGTATGACTCTACTTGACTACCTCGTTAATCAAAGATGGTTAAGTTTCCTAATCATAGACATGTGTTGTCATTTAATGAACGGGATCACATCATTAGGAGAATGATGTGATGGACAAAACCCATTCATTAGCTTAGCATAATGATTGTTCAGTTTTATTGCTACTACTTTCTTCATGTCAAATACATATTCCTCCGACTATGAGATTATGCAACTCCCGGATACCAGAGGAATGCCTTGTGTGCTATGAAACATCACAACGTAACTGGGTGATTATAAAGATGCTCTGCAGGTATCTCCGAAGGTGTTTGTTGGGTTGGCATAGATAGAGATTAGGATTTATCACTCCGGGTATCGGAGAGGTATCTCTCGGCCCTCTCGGTAATGCACATCATAAGAAGCCTTGCAAGCAATGTGACTAATGAGTTAGTTGCAGGATGATGCATTACAGAATGAGCAAAGATACTTGCCGAGATTGAACTAGGTATGAAGATATCGATGATCGAATCTCGGGCAAGTAAACATACCGATGACAAAGTGAATAACATATGTTGTCGTAACAGTTCGACCGATAAAGATCTTCGTAGAATATGTGGGAGCCAATATGAGCATCTAGGTTCCGCTATTGGTTATTGACCGGAGAGTTGTCTCGGCCATGTCTTTATAGTTCTCGAACCCATAGGGTCCGCGCGCTTAACGTTTGATGACGATTTGTATTGTATGAGTTATGTGATTTGGTAACCGAATATTGTTCAGAGTCCCGAATGAGATCATGGACATGAATAGGAGTCTCGGAATGGCCGAGAAGTAAAGATTTATATATAGGACGATAGTATTCAGACACCAGAAGTGTTTCGGGGGTACCGGGTACGTATCGGGTCACCGGAAGGTGTTCCGGGCATCCCCCCGGCAACTACATGGGCTTAATGGGCCAAGAGGGGGACAAACCAGCCCCTAAGGGGCTGGTGCGCCCCATGTAGGCCAAAATAGAGGCGGGGAAGGAAATAGGAGAAGAGAGAAAGGAAGGGGAGGGATTCAGCCTCCCCCTTCCTTCTCTCCCCCTCCTCCTTCTTTCCCCCTTCGAGAATTATGGTAGGGGGTGTGAATAGGATTAGGGCCCCAAGTAGGATTCCTCCTACTTGGGTGCCCCCTTGGCTGCCCCCTCTCCCTCCCACCTATATATATGAAGGGGGGAGGCGCCTAGAACACACAATATTGATTCCTAGGCGTGTGCGTCACCCCCCTCCATAGTTTACGCCTCCGTTCATATTCATGTACCTTCGTTCTGATCCTGTGCCATATGCATGTTTGGATCTAGTGGCATAGGGATGTCCGGCACCGTTACGGCGGTCTTGCCATGGGGCCGACTTGGCGCCGGCACGACTGGCGGTGTTGTATTTGGGGTGGTGTCCCCCGCCCCCAAACGAATCTGGCTCTTCGGCCAAAGCAGGGGCCAGCTCAGGCAGGCGCTGAGGGTCATCACGTCTTCATCGTCGGCCCCGACGGGTCGAATCGGAGGTAACAAGTCGTTGCAGCCTGGCAGCACCCGAACCAGTTGAACCCTAAACAAGTTGGGTGGCATCTGGGTACCGTGGAACAAGGGGTTGCCCGGTTGAACGATTTTGCCCTTGGCGACATCGACCAACTCGTTGTTCACGAAGTGGAGGAGAGTGCACGGAATGTCGGCGGCGCCCTGCGAAAACATGTAGGGCGTCAGGGATGCCCAGTCAAAGGCAAGGAGATGAAGTCCTCGGCCGAGAGAGGCTTAATTAGTTACCGTGATGATGGCGTCGAGCTCGGCTAATGTCGAGGCACCGCCAACGGCGGGCGTGCAGTTGACGGAGGGGCCGCTTGCTGAAGAGGTGCCAGCCGGCGTACACCCGGGTGAATTAAGCTCCCGTGCCGGCGTCGAAGACACCAATGCCGCCTCCGCCGGAGGCACCAATGGCCCCGCCATCGCATTATGCGAGTTGCTGGCCGTGAAGCTAGGAATCGGGGGCGGCCCCTGTTGGCCGCCCGCAATCCACGCACTCAACCCCGAGATCAAGGTAGGCACAAGGGCGGTGATCGTCGCTCCGAGTCGTTGTTCCACTTGCTCTTGGACAATCTCCGGAATCCGCGCCACCTGTGCCTTGAGTTCTTGAACCTCTCGCGCCTGGCTTTCCGAGCTGGTCTTTTTCTCCTTCCGCACACGAGCCGTATAGTATGACCCCCATTTTGTCGACAAGCCTTTGCCGGCCACACGACCAGCTGACGTCGGCTTACTGAGCTTATCCTTGTTCTTCATTACATTCAACCCCCTATTTAGAGTGGTGTCCCAAGGGTTGCTCTTAGTCGACTCCGCGCTACTGCTTTCAGTCGCCTGCGGAAGGAATGTGAACAATTTAGAAATTTGGCTTCATTAATTAGAATGCAACCATATGGAGCTAATTACGCGGGGGTGTATTCCTTACCAGAACAAGCTCAAGCGCCCTGGTCTTCGGATCCGTGGTAAGCTCCTTTGTTATCGGGTCCTCCTTGTACCGGGCCCTGACATAGTTCCTAGTCTGCTTGTTACCGCTGTATTTCTCGAAGCGGGGCGGTAGGCCTTGCTCGGCACGGTCTGCGTCCTCCTTGTCCCATATAGGCTCCGCCACTCTGTAACTGCCGGGACCGAGTGTGTGTTTCCCTATGTTCAGCTCCCGCATTTGTTTCCCCCACTCACTTGATTGGGAGCTTGCGGTGCTCGAGCAATTGATCTTGAAGTCGTTGTAGTCATCTTCGGTGATCGAAGGATTTTTCTCCTTGATCTTCTGATAACTCTCACCTTTCTCGATCATTCTCTTCACATTGATTTTCCATGTAGACAGGGCCTTGCTCATCTTCGTGAGGGCAGCATTGTTCACTTTATTCCCTTTGAGGCTTGTGTTTTCAAATTCAGCGGGGAACTTGTATCGTTCGTGCAGCTTCGTGAAGAGGAGGTTGCGCAAATTCCCTCGGTCAGGATGCCTCAGGTTCTCGGTGTTGATCGAGACGGTGCTCCGGACAATGCACCCGAGCTGAAGCGAGTACCCCTTGACTATTCGTTCGGGCGCCGTTGGATTCCCGTTGGAGTCCACTTCAGTAACTTCCTCCTTGAGGGTGCGGAGCACGATCGGGCGCCGGTCCTTCCGTTGCCTCTTCGGTTGGCTGCCATCTGTGTGTGCGCCGCCATCATCAGTGGTGGCATCCTCGGCGGCACCATCAGTGGTGGCATCAGTGTGGTCATCCTCGGCGGCACCATCCGTCGTCTCAGGATTGGTGGGGAAGGCGGCGGCCTCATAAAAGTGAGGTTGTTCCTCCATCTCCTGGGACAGCTCCCAGTATCTGTCCTTGTCGTTACCGGTGTAGGATTCCATCGTTACCCGGAGTTCTGATAACCATCGCTCTTCATGTCCTTGGCCTCACTGTAGAATGTGTAGCCGTTGATATCGTACGCCACATAGGTCATCAGGTTGTGCTCGGCGCCCTGTGACAAGGCGAATATGAGTTGTTCTTCCGCGGAAGAATCCTCATGTAAAGGGTACGACAGAAGCTTCTGCTTGAACCAACGCGTGAAACATGAGTTGTGCTCTTTGAGTATATCTTCGTCCGTCCTCTGTTGGCCTCGGTCATTGTACATCTTCTTAATAAAGGTTTTGTGCTCTACCACCCAAGGATCGACCACGTCTATGTGTTGTAGCGCGACTAGGTTTGCTCTTTCAAAGTCGGCGAGTCGACCCTTGAAGTCGACATGCATTTCGCGGCGACCCTCACGGTGACCCCATCCAGCGAGCCTGCCGAGGTGCCTGTTGACGGGCAGACCAACGGGGTTCTCGATGCCTAGATAATTCGTGCAGTAGGAGATGCACTCTTCGGTCAGAAAGCCCCTGGCTATGCTTCCTTCTGGACGTGACATGTTGCGAACGTATCCTTTGATGACACCATTCATCCTTTAGAATGGCATCATGCTGTGCAGGAACGTCGGCCCGAGTTGGATGATATCCTCCACTATATGGACCAACAGATGCACCATAACGTCGAAGAATGCGGGCGGGAAGTACATCTCAAGCTCGCATAGTATCACCACGATCTCTTCCTGTAGCCTTCTGAGTTGCCTCACGCCAATCGACTTCCGAGAGATGACGTCGAATAGCGTTTCATGGACGTGCGCGTCCATGATGCCACGGATTGCAACTGGAAGTATCCGCGTCATCAGCACGTGACAGTCGTGAGACTTCATCCCGCTGAACTTCTGCTTCGCTGGGTCTAGGTATCTGCTTATCTTCCCCGCGTAACCGTAAGGAAGTTTTACTCCTAGGAGGCAGGTGAAAAACATCTCGATCTCCTCCTGACTTAGAGTGAAGCACGCGGGAGGGTAGTCATTTCCGGTCTTCTTGGCCTTTTTGCCTTTGCGACGACTTTCTGTGTCCTGCTTCGCCTCATCATCATCATCATCATCATCATATATAGCGTGAAGCTCCTGCCTGATGCCCATTGATTTCAAATCTGCCCTTGCTTTCGGCCCATCTTTGGTCCTCTCTGGCATGTTGAGCAGGGTACCAAGCAGACTCTCGCACACGTTCTTCGTGATATGCATGACATCAAGGCTATGAGGCACACGGTGGATCTTCCAGTACGGCAAGTCCCAGAAAACAGACCTCGTTTTCCATACCTTCAGCAGCGGCTCTGGCGCCTTTTGCTTCTTTCCCGGCAGTGGGCAGTCTTTCCAATTTTTCAATAGCTTGTCTATTTCCTCGCCGCTCCTCGTACACGGGCGTTTTCGGGGTTCGGTTTCACCATCGAACAGATCCTTGCATTTCCTCCACGGGTCATCGTCGCGAAGCCACCTTCGATGTCCCATGAACACGGTTTTCGAAGACCCGGGATCTCTATCTAGCTGGCGATACGTTGTGTCATCCATGCACCTTACGCACCCAGAAAATCCGTGGACTACCTGCCCCGCAAGATATCCGTAACCGAGATAGTCGTGCACCGTCGTGAGCAGTGCGGCTCTCATAGGGAAATATTCTTTCTCTGCGGCGTCCCACGTATTGGCTGGCGTTTTCCACAGCGTGTCAATCTCCTCTTTCAGCAGCCCCAGATACAGATTGATGTCGTTCCCTGGTTGTTTCGGCCCTTCAATTAGCATACTCATGTGAATGTACTTCCTCTTCATGCACAACCAGGGGGGAAGGTTGTACATCCACACGAACACAGGCCAGGTGCTATGTGTGCTTCTCTGGCTGCCAAACGGATTGACTCCATCGGTGCTCGCGCCCAGCATGATGTTCCTTGGATCGTTCCCAAATTCTGGGTATTCGAAGTTCAACGCTTGCCACTGGCTCGCATCCTTAGGGTGACTCAGCATCTTGTCTTTTTTATCTATCTCCGGATCATTTGCGTCATCTTCTCGCTTCTTCTCCTCCCTATCCGCGTGCCAACGCAGGAGCTTTGCTACCTTAGGGTCCACGAAATACCGCTGCAGACGAGGAGTGATCGGAAAGTACCACACCACTTTTCGAGGAGCTTTCTTCCTCTTCTTGTATCTAGTGACACCACACACCGGACATATGGTAGACTCCGCGTGCTCGTCCCAATAAATGATGCAATTGTTCATGCACACATGGTATTTCACGTGCGGTAAATCCAGAGGACACACGATTTTCTTCGCCTCCTCCAAACTGGTCGGGCACTTGTTCCCCTTGGGAAGACGTTCGTGCCAGAATGACATGTTCTCGTCGAAGCATGCGTCGATCATTTTGTGTTTTACCTTCATCTCCAGAGCCATGAGCGTTACTTTTAGGCGGGTATCCTCGGGCCTGCATCCTTCATACAATGGAGTAACCGCGTCTAACTCAAGTTGATCCATCTTGGCTTTCTCTCGGGCGGCAGCTCTTGCGTTATCCGTCTGCTTGAGAAGCAGCTCTTGAATATGAGGGTCCTGCACCCAGCCCATCGATGGTCCAGCGTCGTCTGCATCGCCGGCATCATCATCATGTCCTGCATCTTCTACATGATGACTGTGTACAGCATCACCGTCGTGATCATCTCCTGGGGATTCTTCGTCTTCTCGCCCCCCCGAGCCGCGGTGGTTGTCTTGCTGCCCTTCCTCATTTCTTGCCCGGCCCCCATGGACGACTTCGTAGTCATCTTCATCACCTTGCCACCGATAGCCATCCATGAAACCACGCAAGAGCAGGTGGTCCCGCACCTGCCCGGAATCCGGGTCCGCAATAAGGCTATTCAGCTTGCATCTTCGACACGGACATCTTATCTCCGTCTCGTTCTTTTGAAGCATCTCGGCCTTCGCGGACCTCAAAAACCTATTCATGATGCCTTCGGTCATCGTGCGAACCATGGTCGCCTGCGGGGTAGAGCAAAACGATATTGTAGAACCAAGAAAAAATTTGGCATGACTTTCCCTAAAAATAGGACCAAAAGAATGCTTAATGCCAAAATTCTCGCCGAAACGGAAATGAATCAACATTCCGGCAAAATATTGGCAACTATCGCATTTCAAATACCGGTACACCTCCAAACACAAACACATATGCAACACCACAAACATATGCAACACCACGAACATACATAGATCTAGCTAGGCCATAAAAAGTGCATGTGCACATTGTTGTAGGGAGAACAACATAAATATAGCTTCCCCCCTTACTTACCTAGCAAAATAAGGTAACTTAACCACTTAATTTGAATGAATCTATGGTGGAAATGAGGTGAAAAAGAGGAGGCACCCGAGACAAGGAGGAGGCGGTGGAGAGAATGAAGTGGGGAGAAAGTGAGTGTGGGAGGAGAGGCTGTCCAAAATATCTTGTTGCTGCCCACTTACTAATGGCGCACCAGCAACAAATGCGCCATTAGTAATCCAGGTTACTAATGGTGCACCCCCTGGTGGTGCGCCATTAGTACTTTTGCAAAAAAAAGGAATAAAAACAATAATAAAAAAATAACATTAGTGGCGCACCTTCTGGCTGGTGCGCCATTACTAGTTACAACTAGTAATGGCGCACCACCAGTGGATGCGCCATTAGTATGTTTGGACAGGCGCACTAGTTCAAAAAAAATTGGTACTAATGGCGCACCGTGGGCAGGGTGCGCCGTTAGTAGTTTCAACACTAATGGCGCATCAGAAGGTGGTGCGCCATTAGTATATACTAATGGCGCACCACAAGTCTGGTGCGCCATTAGTGTCATTTCCATCTATAGCCCTTTTCCTAGTAGTGTGAAGAAGTCCACTCACTTTGAGTGGAATGACCAGGCGGACCAAGCTTTCCACGAGCTGAAGAAGATGTTGTCCACACCACCTGTCTTGGCGGCCCCAACTGAGAAGGAGCCCATGCTCCTCTACATCGCCGCTACCAGCCGGGTGGTCAGCACAATCATCGTAGTCCAGCGTCCCGAAGAAGGCCGAGCTCAGCTAGTCCATAGGCCGGTATATTATTTGAGCAAAGTACTGTCCACCTCAAAACAGAACTACCCGCACTATCAGAAAATGTGCTATGGTGTGTACTTCGCCTCCAAGAAACTCAAGCCCTACTTTCAAGAACATCCCATCACGATCGTATGCACTGCCCCGCTTGCCGAGATCATAGGCAGTCGGGATGCATCCGGCCGAGTGGCGAAATGGTCCATCGCGCTGGCTCCTTACACAGTCTACTATCAGCCCCGCACCGCCATCAAGTCCCAAGCATTGGCCGACTTCCTCGTCGACTGGGCCGAGACCCAGTACCTGCCGCCGGCCCCCGACTCCACTCATTGGCGGATGCACTTTGACGGATCCAAGATGCGCACCGGCTTGGGAGCCGGCATCGTCCTCACCTCTCCCAAGGGCGACAAGCTCAGAAACACACTACAAATCCACTTTGTCGCCTCCAACAATGTGGCCGAGTATGAGGCGCTCATACATGGGCTCCGGCTAGCCAAGGAACTCGGCATCCGCCGGATCCTGTGTTATGGCGAATCGGACTTAGTGGTTCAGCAATCATCCGGCGACTGGGATGCCAAGGACGCAAACATGGCAAGCAACCGTTTCCTCGTCCAGCAGCTCAGCGGATATTTCGAGGGGTGCGAGTTCCTTCACGTGCCACGGGCCGACAATGAGCAAGCAGATGCCTTGGCACGAATAGGCTCCACCCGGCAAGCTATACCAACCGGCGTCGCCCTCCAACGCCTCCTCAAGCCATCTGTCAAGCCGTCTACGGAATCTAGTTCCATCTTCGTGCCGCCTGACCCCGACACAGTCGGTTCCGACTTCGGGGACCAGGCAGGCGGCCCGGGGACTTCGGCAGCCGGCTCGAGGACTGCCATAGTCGAACCCGGCCCGGGGACGGCAGCAACACAACAGGCGGAGGCCGACTCCAACTCCTCACAACCCAGCCCGCCCACCCTGGTTGCAGTAGTCGTTTTGGCAGTCGAAGAAATCACAGCTCCATCATGGGCCCAGCCCATCCTCCGTTTCCTGGTAAATGGAGAGCTACCGACTGACGAGATCTCGGCAAGACAAGTCCAACGCCGAGCCGGAGCTTACACAATAATGAACCAAGAGCTAGTCAGGCGCAGTGCTACCGGAGTCTTCCAGCGCTGCGTCGAGCCAGAGAAAGGCATAGCAATCCTCGAAGACATGCACCAAGGTGAATGCGGCCACCATGCCGCCTCCAGGGCGCTCATCGCCAAAGCATTCCGCCATGGATTCTTCTGGCCGACTGCTTTGGAGGATGCCAAGGAACTAGTCAAGCACTGCAAAGGGTGCCAAGTCTTCGGCTCCAAGCAACACCTGCCGGCTTTGGCACTTAAGACCATCCCCATCACTTGGCCCTTTGCCGTCTGGGGGCTGGATATGGTCGGCCCATTCAAGACGGCGCACGGCGGCATGACACATCTGCTTGTCGCCGTGGACAAATTCACCAAGTGGATTGAAGCAAAGCCGATCAAGAAACTGAATGGGCCAACTGCCGTAACATTCATTGCGGATATTACAACTCAGTATGGCGTGCCACACAACATCATCACCGACAATGGCACAAATTTCGCCAAGGGAGCACTGGCACGTTTCTGCGCGACACAGGGCATCCAACTGGACTTAGGGTCCGTTGCCCACTCGCAGTCAACCGGCCAAGTCGAGAGAGCAAACGGGCTCGTCCTCTCTGGCATCAAGCCCCGACTGGTCGTGCCGCTGGAGCGGTCGGCCGGCTGCTGGCTTGACGAGCTACCGACCGTCCTCTGGAGTCTGCGCACTACCCCAAACAAGTCAACCGGCTTCACCCCTTTCTTCCTCGTATATGGTGCCGAGGCTGTCATCCCAACCGACATCGAATTCGACTCACCTCGGGTCACCATGTACACGGAGGCGGAGGCTAAAGAAGCAAGAGAAGACGGTGTCGACTTGCTGGAAGAAAGCCGGCTGTTAGCCCTCAGCCGGTCAGCCATCTACCAGCAAGGTCTGCGCCGTTACCACAGCCGGAGGGTGAAGCCAAGATCCTTCCAAGAGGGAGACCTTGTGCTCCGGCTGATACAGCGGACAGCCGGCCAGCACAAGCTCTCAGCACCTTGGGAAGGCCCCTTTGTCATCAGCCGGGCTCTGGAAAACGACTCATATTACTTAATCAACGCACAAAAGTCGAAGGCATGCAAGAGAGACGACTCCGGCAAGGAGTCAGAGCGCCCATGGAACGCTAATCTTCTTCGAAGATTTTACAGTTGAAATGCAGTATGTACCACACTACCATTTGTACTAAGTATCAGACAACGGGGCCCCCGAGGAGTTCTCGGGGACTACCCTATTTTATCTATGTATGCCGGATATCATACCCATGGTTACCCCACCACATTTATTTTCTCCGTCCGGCACCGGGTCCGACTAGTCGGCCCGGGGACTTGTCGCCTTGAGTTATGTCCAAGTTCTACCTGCAGTCAGACAAGTAATGTGCCGACACCCAAGCCCTCTCTTGCGAAAGGCACAGCTCGAAGAATCGACTGCCGACTAGCGAGAGTTGAAGGCGGAAAGGATGCCCACATGAAAAACGGCTAAGGACTAATGAACTTACATAACACAAGCCGGCTTCCCCCTCGCCAACTGGCTGTTGAAGCAGCCGGCTGGCCGGCTTCCGTTCCTACTTTGCTACAATCTAAGAAAGCTTGAGTACTTGCCTTCCCAGACGGCTGGACTCCTTACCCGGCCACAGACTGCAGAGCAGCTATCCGGCTGGGAAGGCGGCACCCAAGGGAAGGCGGCAAAGGGAAAAAGCCGAGAGATAAAAAGCAAGTAGGAATGGAAGCCAAGCTCATGCATAATAATATTTACACAAAAGGCCTTTGAGAGGCCGGCATTCAATGAAGTTTGAATACACCCCCAGTGGGTGGAATTGCGCAAAGATAACAAATATGTTCAAAGAGCGTCGAGCAGGGAAATAAAAACAGTGAATCAAGCCAAGGGAGCGCCCGGAGCGTCACGAAGATTGGTTGAGGCGACGATGTCGGCTGGCGAGTCTCGGCCTGGTCATCACCGGCAGCAGGCGGGGCATTCACGCGCGCCTCATTGCTGGAGGCACGGTCAGGGTGAGGCTGGCTGGCTGCTCCAACATCCGGCACAGCGCCTTCGCCGTCTTCCTCCTCCTCCTCCTCCTCGCCCTCGTCGGTGGAGTCAATCTCCTCCGTCGAGTCTTCACCGTCGGCCGGGTTCAGCCCGAACCATTCTTCCGGCTGCGCGACGCCGTCCTCATTCACCTCAGGAGCAAAGGCGCTGGTGTCAGTAAAGTCGGCGATTGCCGAGGCACGCTGGATGATAGCCGGCCGCACCGCCTCCTGCCGCCAGGTGCGCAGTTGGTCCAAGTTCAGCCCAGGGTACCAAGCCCGGACGAACTCTAGCGCCCGGCGGGCGCCGGATCGAGCTGCTGAGCACTATGTCAATGAGTTAGTACCAAAAAGTGATATAAAATAATTGTAAAATATACAAGAATGATAATGTAACGGCATGGAACAATCAAAAATTATAGATACATTGGATACGTATCAGCCGGCGCCACGTCGGACACCGGCGTCGGAACAGGCTCCCGAGAGCGTCAGATTTGCTCTATAAGGGGCCAAAACGCGTGCTTTTGGGCGCGTTCGAACGACCACTCCACCCCGCGTCCATCTACGGTATCAGAATGATTGGAGGTGGCCGGCAAGGCCGCCGACGTCGGCCGTGGTGCTCGGGCAAAACCAGGCGCGCGGCTACGGTGTGAACAAGCGTGTGCTTTCGATCGCGTTCGAGACAGAGGGGAGCGCTGCGTCGAGTGGAGTTGGGGCGGGGCCATGGAGGTGGCCGGACGGTGAGGATCGATGGCAGCGAGAGTATGGTGAGGCGGCAAGCTAGCTAGGACGGAGCATGCGACGCGAGGAGAGGAACAGAGAGGGGGGCAGAGGCTCATCGAGCGGCTATGATGAGCCATCAACAGTTTAGGAGCGCAGTGTTTGCCGGAGATGACGAAGATTGTCAGCGACAGAGGCGGAAGGGGGCGGAGACCGGCCACTTCAGGGCCTCCCAGCTCCCTCTGATGGTCGAGGACGACGGAGCAGAGGACGGCGCTCCTGCCAGCCACCAGCACGATCGAGGGGGCACCGGGGACCATGAGATTGACGGAGGGCGACGGTGACATGCTCGGGCAAGGAGAGGGGAGAGCAGCGAGCGCGTGAGGGATAGAGAGCGAGGGGGGAAATATCTAGGGGGTGGCCTCGGTGCAGGCCTTATCCTCCCCGCGCGACGTCGGCGAGGTGGTCCGGCTGGGGCTCGCCCCACGGTCAGATGAGCAGTGCGGGGGGAGGAGGCGACCGCGGAGGGGAGAGTGGAATGGGCCGACCAGTTGGCCGATTGGGCCTGCCAAGCGGCTAAGGCCCAGGCATCCCATGTAGAGAGGGTTTTTTATTTTGTTTTTCTTTTGCCTTTTCTTTTTCTTTTAAATAGTTTCTGTTTTTCTCTTAGTTTTATTTTATTTTTAGGCTTTATAAAATATAACATTAGCCCTAAATTAGTGTTAGTAGTTAGACCAATACCACAATTAATTTGGCACTAAAATAATTGGTTTAGTGTTTTTTAATAAATTTAAAAGCATTTATATAATTGATTTAGCCCCTGTTTTATCCATTAAAGGACATTTAAATTCCTTAAAAATATAGGTTTCAATATGGGAAATAACTAGATACTATCTGCCATAATTTGAAAATTTTAGTTTTCATGTTTGAGAAATTTGAATTTTGGACTTTAATTTGAATTTGAATTTGAATAGCGATTTGGATCAAGTGAGGATTAGAAATAGTACTATGATGACATGGCACCATTAACATGGAATTACTGTAGCTTAATTATCTAGGTGTCACATGGGGGTGGCGCCCCCCCCCCCATTCCTTCTCCTCTCCTACTCCTTCCCCCTTTCCCCCTCAAGAAAAAGGAAGGGGGGCGAATCCCACTAGGAGTCCAA
>NC_041383.1:138616839-138637159 GCF_002162155.2 Triticum dicoccoides | reverse complement strand
CCCCCCACTTGGGGCGCACCTAGGCCGGCCTTCTCTCCCTCTCTCCTTTATATACGGGAGGCACCCCTATGAGACACACCATTTGCTCTTAGCCCTGTGCGGTGCCCCCCTCCACAGTTAACGCCTTCGGTCATATTCTCGCGGTGCTTAGGTGAAGCCCTGCGTGGATCACATCACCATCACCATCATCTAGTCCTTCGACCCTTTGCTGGATCAAGAGCTCGAGGGACGTCATCACGCTGAACATGTGCAAAACTCGGAGGTGTCATACGTTCTGTACTCGATCGGTTGGAACAAGAAGACGTTCGACTACATCAACCGCGTTGAGCAAACGCTTCTGCTTTCGGTCTACGAGGGTACGTGGACACACTCTCCCCCTCTCGTTGCTATGCATCTCCTAGATAGATCTTGCGTGAGTGTAGATTTTTTTTTTAAATTGCGTGCTACACTTCCCAACAGGAAACAATTGGTTACACCATCTATCACAGATCTGAAGGCAAGATATTTGTTGCCAAGAATGGAACCTTTCTAGAGAAGGAAATTCTCTTGAAAGAAGTGAGTGGGACGAAAGTAGAACTTGATGAGGTAATTGTACCTTCTCTTGAATTGGACAGTAGGTCATCACAGAAAACCGGTCCCGTGATGTCTACACCAACTAGAGAGGAAGCTAATGATAATGATCATGAAACTTCAGATCAAGTTACTACTGAACCTCGTAGGTCAACCAGAGCACGTTCCGCACTAGAGTGGTACGGTAATCCTATTCTGGAAGTCATGTGTACTAGACCATGATGAACCTACGAACTATGAAGAAGCGATGATGAGCCCGGATTCCGATAAATGGCTTGAGGCCATTAAATCTGAGATAGGATCCATGTATGAGAACAAAGTGTGGACTTTGGTTGACTTGCTCGATGATCGGTGAGCCATAGAAAATAAATGGATGTTCAAGAGGAAGACGGACGGTGATGGTAGTGTTACTATCTACAAAGCTTGAATTGTGGCAAAAGGTTTTCGACAAGTTCAAGGTGTTGAATACGATGAGATTTTCCCACTCGTATCGATGCTTAAGTCTGTCTGAATCACATTAGCAATTGCCGCATTTTATGAAATCTGGCAAATGTATATCAAAACTGCATTCCTTAATGGATTTATTAAAAAGAGTTGCATATGATGCGACCAGAATGTTTTGTCAATCCTAAAGGTGCTAACAAAATGTGCAAGCTCCAGCAATCCATCAATGAACTGGTGCAAGCATCTCGAAGTTGGAATATATGATTTGATGAATTCATCTAAGCATATAGTTATACAAACTTGTGATGAAGCCTGTATTTGCACGAAAGTGAGTGGGAGCACTACGGCCTTTCTGATAAGTATATGTAAATGGCATATTGTTGATCGGAAATGATGTAGAATTTTCTGGAAAGCACAAAGGAGAGTTTGAAAGGAGTTATCAAAGAAAGACCTCGGTGAAGCTGCTTACATATTGGGCATCAAGATCTATAGAGATAGATCAAGACGCTTGATAAGATTTTTCAATGAGTACATACCTTGACAAGATTTTGAAGTAATTCAAAATAGAATAGTCAAAGAAGGAGTTCTTGCCTGTGTGCAAAGTGTAAAGTTGAGTAAGACTCAAAACTCGACCACAGCAGAATATAGAAAGAGAATAAAAGGCATTCCCTATGCCTCGAGCATAGGTTCTATAAAGTATGATATGCTGTGTGCCAGACCTACTGTGTACCTTATCATGAGTTTGGCAATGGGGTACGATAGTGATCCAGGAGTGGATGACTGGACAGCGGTCAAAGTTATCCTTAGTTACCTAAGAGGACTAAGGAAATATTTCTCGGTTATGGAGGTGATAAAGAGTTCATCTTAAAGAGTTATGTTGATGCAAGCTTTTACACCGATCCGAATGAATCTGAGTCTCAATCTGGATACATATTGAAAGTGGGAGCAATTAGCTAAGAGTAGCTCGATTCAGAGCATTGTAGACATAGAAAACTTGCAAAAATACATACGGCTCTGAATGTGGCAGACCCGTTGACTAAACTTCTCTCACAAGCAAAACATGATCACACCTTAGTACTCTTTGGGTGTTAATCACATAGCAATGTGAACTAGATTATTGTCTCTAGTAAACCCTTTGGGTGTTGGTCACATGGCGATGTGAACTATGGGTGTTAATCACATACATATGTGAACTATTGGTGTTAAATCACATGGCAATGTGAACTAGATTATTGACTCTAGTGCAAGTGGGAGACTGAAGAAAATATGCCCTAGAGTCAATAATAAAGTTGTTATTTTATATTTCCATATATCATGATAAATGTCTATTATTCATGCTATAATTGTATTAACCGGAAACTTGATGCATGTGTGGATACAAAGGCAAAACACCGTTTCTCTAGTATGACTCTACTTGACTACCTCGTTAATCAAAGATGGTTAAGTTTCCTAATCATAGACATGTGTTGTCATTTAATGAACGGGATCACATCATTAGGAGAATGATGTGATGGACAAAACCCATTCATTAGCTTAGCATAATGATTGTTCAGTTTTATTGCTACTACTTTCTTCATGTCAAATACATATTCCTCCGACTATGAGATTATGCAACTCCCGGATACCAGAGGAATGCCTTGTGTGCTATCAAACATCACAACGTAACTGGGTGATTATAAAGATGCTCTGCAGGTATCTCCGAAGGTGTTTGTTGGGTTGGCATAGATAGAGATTAGGATTTATCACTCCGGGTATCGGAGAGGTATCTCTCGGCCCTCTCGGTAATGCACATCATAAGAAGCCTTGCAAGCAATGTGACTAATGAGTTAGTTGCAGGATGATGCATTACAGAATGAGCAAAGATACTTGCCGAGATTGAACTAGGTATGAAGATATCGATGATCGAATCTCGGGCAAGTAAACATACCGATGACAAAGTAAATAACATATGTTGTCGTAACAGTTCGACCGATAAAGATCTTCGTAGAATATGTGGGAGCCAATATGAGCATCTAGTTTCCGCTATTGGTTATTGACCGGAGAGGTGTCTCGGCCATGTCTTTATAGTTCTCGAACCCATAGGGTCCGCGCGATTAATGTTTGATGACGATTTGTATTGTATGAGTTATGTGATTTGGTAACCGAATATTGTTCAGAGTCCCGAATGAGATCATGGACATGAATAGGAGTCTCGGAATGGCCGAGAAGTAAAGATTTATATATAGGACGATAGTATTCAGACACCAGAAGTGTTTCGGGGGTACCGGGTACGTATCGGGTCACCGGAAGGTGTTCCGGGCATCCCCCCGGCAACTACATGGGCTTAATGGGCCAAGAGGGGGACAAACCAGCCCCTAAGGGGCTGGTGCACCCCATGTAGGCCAAAATAGAGGCGGGGAAGGAAATAGGAGAAGAGAGAAAGGAAGGGGAGGGATTCAGCCTCCCCCTTCCTTCTCTCCCCCTCCTCCTTCTTTCCCCCTTCGAGAATTATGGTAGGGGGTGTGAATAGGATTAGGGCCCCAAGTAGGATTCCTCCTACTTGGGTGCCCCCTTGGCTGCCCCCTCTCCCTCCCACCTATATATATGAAGGGGGGGAGGCGCCTAGAACACACAATATTGATTCCTAGGCGTGTGCGTCACCCCCCTCCATAGTTTACGCCTCCGTTCATATTCATGTAGTGCTTAGGCGAAGCCCTGCGTGGATCACTTCACCATCACCATCACCACGCCGTCGTGCTGACGCAACTCTCCCTCGACACTTTGCTGGATCAAGAGTTTGAGGGACGTCATCGAGCTGAACATGTGTAGAAACTCAGAGGTGATGTATGTTCGGTGCTTGATCGGTTGGAACAAGAAGAAGTTTGACTACATCAACCACTTAACAAACGCTTCCACTTTCGGTCTACGAGGGTACGTGGACACACTCTCCCCCTCTCGTAGCTATGCATCTCCTAGATAGATCTTGCGTGAGAGTCAGAATTTTTTTGAAATTGCATGCTACGTTTCCCAAAAGAGGAGTATGAGGACGAATAAGGTGAAGATGAAGAGGAGGACGAGGAGTGAGCAGAAAAAGAACAAGAGGAAGAAGAGTAACAGAGTGATGAGAAGGAGGAGTACTACGACCATGATGGACCGCCACCAACTCAGACAACCCAGCTTGAGAAGAGGAATGTGCCGAAGAGGGATTTGGCAAGTCCATCCCCATTTCAGAGCGTGTGTCCTCCTCAGCGTAAGAAGAAGGCGGTGAGACCCGTTCAAACAACAACGAGGACCGTACCTCGAAGAGGGGAAGGAGTAAGTGAAGTTGCGGTCGTTGAACCAGTTAAACTTTTATGTTGTTTTCGTGAAACTATTTGGTATTTGTTGAACCATTTGCTATGTGAAACTATATGCTACATGTGTGGATGTGTGCTATGTTTCTTAGTTAAACTATTATTCATATGGAGATGTGATACATACTTATTGATTTTTAAGTCTATAACATTGCCGTGGCAAAAAAATTGAAGACAAAATACAAGTTGTGTGCAAAAATGCACTATGGTCAGAACCTACCGCCAAGGACTCTGGCGGTAGGGGGCCTCACTCGTACCGGAACCAGGAGTCACTGAAATTTTTTGGTAGGTTTGCACACCCTACCGCCAGGGACCTTGGCGGTAGGGTTGCATATCCTACCACCAAGGCCGCCGGCGGTAGATCATCTGCCAGGTCGACGGCGGCTACCGCTACTCTACCACCAAAGTTTCTGGCGGTAGGCTGGGCAACCCTACTGCCGAGCTCCCTGGTGGTAGGAAAAGGATCAAATGTCAAAAATAATAATTCAAATCGGGGTCAGATCCGGTTAAACTATCTGAAAGGGGTCAAAACACAAAATTTGGCCCCTCGGTGTTGAGTTGCGAACTGAATTTATGATCTGTTTGGCGGCTTGGCGTGATATATTGTTCTTGTCTTTGCTCAGCTGGCCTCCCACTGCACATTTGGTCCTTGCATCTGAATCATATTTGGGCCCATCTAAAAGCAACAATATAGAGCCCGCTGCCTAGAAAAGTCAAAGATACCGAAATCACTAGTTAAGGAGTACTCGCTGCAAAGATCACTTCCACCTTTCCAGGTTGCGATAAGTGGCGCGCTGCATGTGCGCCACTTGTCATAACTTGGGAGTTTTCCCCTTTTTCATATATTCATTTATTCAAAACGTTTTATCTCTTAAACCGTGCGTCCAAATCTCGAACCTTTTTCACCGTTAGATTCCTCGCGTCAAGGTCTTCAAAACTAGATCTGATCTTGATAGGTTTTGACGAATTTTTTGTTCTCGAAAAAAAACCGGACAAAAAAACCGAACCGTGAGCACGGGGTTTTTCCCTTTTTGAAAGAGGCACGCCCGTGCCTCTCCCAAAATCACAACCGTGCCTCTCGCGGAAGCAAAACTGTGCCTCTCGCTGAAGGAAAAAAAGAAGAGAAAACATGTTTTTTCGTTTCCGAGGAGGCATGGCCGTGCCTCTGGCAAAAGCACAACCATACCTCTCGCAGAAGCAAAACCGTGCCTCTCGCAAAAGAAAGAAAGAAACGGAAAACGCGTTTTTTTCCGTTTCCGAGAGGCACGGGCGTGCCTCTCGTGAAAGCACAATCGTGCCTCTCGCAGAAGCAAAATCGTGCCTCTCTCGGAACAAAAAACAAAAAATGCGTTTTTTTTTGTTTTCGAGAGGCACGGCCGTGCCTCTCGCGAAAGCACAACTGTGCCTCTCTGGAAAGCAAAACCGTGCCTCTCGCGCAAGGAAAAAAACATAAACGCATTTTTTTGTTTCCGAGAGTCACGGTCGTGACTCTCGCGAAAGCAAAATCATGCCTCTCGCGGAAGCAAAAAAACCGTGACTCTCGCGAAAAAAGCACCTTTTTTGCGCAAAAAAAAATTCCCCATTTTTCCCCAAAAGTTAAAGAAGACCAGTGGAAAACTGAAATTTCGAAAAAATCCGTTTAAAAGCCAAAAACACGTGCGAAAAAAATCTGAAGGGAGTGCCCATAGCGCACATGTGGCGGATGGCTGAGAGCACGCCAAGCGGCGCTGATCGTTGTGAGCCTCCCGAAGGAGCGCTCGTTAACTAACTGCTCTCCAAAGATACCACCCAGAAAGATCATGGCAGTCCATGAGGCAAAAATACCAGTCATGGATGGTTGGCCCAGGTTTTCTCGGGCCGCCGTTGTCGTCGCCATCTGAGAAATTTTGGTCCCCTCGTCTATAGCTGCCATGTTGGCACTCGAAGGTGGGAGGACCTCAAATCTTCAACACATCTATGTTCTTCATTAACGCCTAGTGATCATCATAGTTATGTGAGAATAAACAACTCTCATTTTTTAGCAGTGCCATAAGGTTAGAGAGTTTTCTGTCCTCGTAGATTCGATTATTCGGATCTGATGAATTTATAATGTTGTGTCAAGCTTTTTTTGTTGGTTTGATTTTTTGTGGAGGCGAAATATTTCAACACTATGATGAATATATAGTGATTCGACGGCCTGCACTTCTAGGGGATCGCCCCCGGCCCAAGTATTTTCATCGATTAAGGCTTTCCTTCTTTTTAGATGGGCGACTCAAGGCGCTTTCGAAAACCATTATTGATAATGTTCGTGCAGGTGAAAGACTGACAACATCGTTGTTCCAGTCTAATTGCATTGTCTTTATCGAAGTCGTTGAAGTATTTCTACGAGCAGAGATTAATACAGCGAAAAAGGTGTTTACAAGAGATTGCATTTTAATTCTTAATCATAAGAGTTACTTCGTATTTTTTTGGGTCATAGGTCCAAATCAGTGTATCTATAATTGTTATGTGTGTCAATAAAGTTACATGTGTTTCTAGAAAAAGGATGGATGGTTAGCCCATTTCATTGTCCAAATCCAATCTCCACAAAAGGTGCAGAGATCTTCAGACCGTGTGCTGACTCTCACTTTGTCAAATTCAGGTCGCTGTAGACTATATAGCTACACCCGGTCTCACTCTCACTTTGTCAAAATCAAGGAGGCACTTGCGGCAGGCGTGTTTTGCCAGAGACTGACGCACCACTCGCCAACCGGGTCAAGTGTTTATCTGTTCGTCCAACCAAGGTCAGTGTCGCGGCTATGAGAAGATGGGAGGAGGAAGGAGAGCTTCTGACGGAAGAAACTTATTAAAGAGGGGCTACAGGGCAGACCAAGACATGCCGTCGCCGTCGGCGTTGTGAATCGGCGTTCGTAATAAAGGTCACGGGCTCACGGCAGGGAGCCCGTCGACTTCCTCGCTGCCCCAGTTACTTCGGGACACGAACGCGACGGCGGCGGCGAAGGGGGTAATCACATCCCCACAATCGATGCCGCTGCCGCGGGTGGCGCATGATGTAGTCGTCAGTCGGTCGGTCGAGCCACATCATGACCATCTCACGTAGGAACACGCCGCCCGGCGGCAACGGCGCCGCCCAGATGCCAGACGGGCCACCTGATCAGTTTCGTCATAAATGCACGATGTGGCAGTGGCACCGCGGAGGTCGACGCAGTCGGCGGCTTGACGTCCTCCGTTCATTTCTCTCTACGTACGGCTCTATGTATGTAGTAGCAGCACATGGACACCGAGGGCGGCAGCAAGGCAGTTAGAGCATCTCCCGCTGTTGGCACCCACAGAAAACATAAAAAACGCCGCCTGGGGTGAGCCCGCGATATAATCGGCTCTGGGGCGGTTGGGCTCCCATTCGTCACCCCGGGCACCGATATCGGCTCATTTTTGACCCACTTTCGACAAAAAATGGCTCGATATCAACGCTAATCGGCCCATATTCGGCGTGGTTCGGCGTCAATTCTTAACATAATTTTTTTATCACATAGTTCATCACAGAAAATCAATAGAAATCAAATACTTCAACAACAAATAGTTTAATACAAATTTATAGTTCAACAAATAAAAACTCATATTTCATCACACGTTGAGCCCAGCGTCGCCCTTGATCCTCTATAGGTGCTTCACCAGATCCTGTTGCAGTTGTTGATGCACCTGTGGGTCTCGGATCTCCTGACGCATATTGAGGTAGGCAGTCCAGGTTGCCGGTAGCTGGTGATCAACTTGGGCAAAAGGACCCTACCTGTAGTATGGTTCAGTATCAAACACTGGCTCCTCCTGCTCGCTCTCAATGATCATGTTGTGCAAGATGACAATCGGAGTAAATGACCACGGGTAGCCTAACCGGCTCCCTTTGGCCCTCAGAAAAAACAATGGGTCGACGGAGCCTTGAGGCGCCCAAGACGCGGGGCCGCCTTCTTTCGGCCGGCTATCGCCTGAGCCGACTAGCGGAAGGCGGCCCGGACGTAAACAATCTTCGAGGGACGCCACAACAGAGCCGACTCCAAGAAAGCCGGCCCATGAAGGACCGACTCCAAGAAAGCCGGCCCACGACAGACGGTCGTGGGCCGTACCCTTAAAAGTCAACCTCCCATAACAGTGACGAGACGGGGCGTGGCTACAGTGGACCCTGCCACCCCCGAATCTCGGGACGAGCATGGCTACAGTACGCCGTACAGGGCGGACATCCCCTGTCCGGTGAGGCACTGTTGCTGTGCGAACCATGACGCCATCCACGACGAGCCGCTTGTACGGCCCAGACGCGGCGGGCCCCTTTGGTCAGAGAGACATCCGAAGGCGGCCTGGCCTCCCCTAGCCGGACTAAGGTCAGGCCGGCTTCCTGCAGCCGGCTTGCCCCCCTCCTCGGGGCGCGCGCACCATCAAGCGGACAGGACGAGGTAAGGCTACAGTGAGCGCCCGCAAGGCGGTGGCACTGTAGCCATGCTTACCTCGACAAAGCCCTCGTCATCAGAGGCAAGGCGACAGTAACCAGCCCCCGACAAGAACCCCCAAGCGGTGGGGCCGGTAGCCGGCAGGATCCACCAGCCGGCGGGCCCCAGAAGCCGGCGGACGTAGACACTGACAGCTTGGGCCCACGCCCAGGCCGGATTACCATTGTACCCCCGGGGGGTAGGCCTATATAAACCCCTCGGGACACCCATGCAAAGGGTTGGACTCTGATAGTTTTAGCCACCACATAGGGGGAAGAGAGGAGCTAGCCGTGCCCTTCTTCTTCCTCTCACCGAACAGCTCTAGGAGCAGCTTGTAGCTACTTATTCATCTAGTGATCATGCGGAGACCCCGCAGAGCAGCAGTAGGGGTGTTATCTCCACGGAGAGCCCCGAAGCTGGATAAGATTCGCCAGCGTGCATGTCTTCGCCTCATCCCGTTTCCAGGCACCGGCGATGTCTTACTGGCTCCCACAATGATAAGCCATCCATTGGCATATGTCGCACCTACCACCCGACATTTGGCGCCCACCATGGGGCCAGGTGCACCATCGTCCGGAGACATGCTCTGGACGGGCCTTCTTCCTCCCAAGCGAGCGTAGCCAGCCCGGCACGCCCGATGGCGCTTGCCCCGACGCGCTGCAAAGCGTCGACGACGCCTGCGCAGCGAGCTGCCTCGCCGATCTTCTTTGCGAGGCTCGCATCTCCGACGAGCCCGCATCCAACGCGGGCACAGGCTGCCTCAAGAGCCGCCTCGTCAGCCTCCTCGACCAACTCCATGTCTCCGGCGAGCCTACCACGGACTTGGAGTCGGTCGGCTCCACCGACCCGATCCTTGTCGATTTCGACACGGCCTCGCTCGATGCCTTCCCCTCCGACGTGATCGTCTTCGATGACCCTCTCCCTCGAGCCGGCAGTGGTGGCAGCACCGTCACCGAAGTGTTTGTCATCAGCCACGGCGCCGCCTCTGATGAGAACGCCCGCGAGGCCCTACAAGCCACATTGCACGACCTGTCCACCCCCATCCCGGCGGACACTGACGCTGAGGCACTAGAGGCACGCCGCCTTGCCCTCCTTGCAGAGGGCCAGAAGATAGCCACCATGAGACGCCTCACGAAAGCCCACCAGCGTGAAGTCAACCGCGCCGCCTTCGGCACGCCGCCTCCAGAAGGGCCAAGCCGAGTCGGCGTCTTCAAGAAACGCGGCGCGGCCATCGCCAGCATGCTAGGAGCATACCGCCCAGTCTATGCCATGCCCCTCGAGAATCTGCGCGCCGCCCAGCCGATCGTTGATGAGCTAAACGGACTGGGGGCCGACGAGCTCCCCTACATGACCAGACGCATCCAGCAGCTGATCGATGCGGCCACAACACGGCATGAAGCCGATGTCCGAGCTGGAAGCCCCCCTCGCCGAGAGCACGGCGCGACGTCGCGTATGCCGACTGCGGGTGGCGCCCGAACAAGACAAGAGAAGGAGCCGGCTGCTAGCCGCAGCCTGACTCGCATTACAATCGAGCGTGACGCAGAAGGCCGCCCCCGAGGGGTGGAACGACGAGGCGGCCTGCCTCCTCCTCCGCCTCGCGGGGAAAGATATCCCACCCCTCCGCCTGTCGAGCATCCGACTCTCAGCGGCCGACTTGGTCGCCGCGAGGGAGTCGGCGAGAATGATGCCCGCCATCGGATCGACCGCCTAGCGCGATCCCTGGCCCTGGAAGAAGAAGATGATGTCGGCCCACCTTGTTTCGGCCCCCGCATCCGCGACGAGCCCTTTACCAAAGGGTTCTCGCTCCCAAGAGACACGCCCAAGTACAACGGCTCCGTGAAGCCGGAAGACTGGTTGATCGACTACTCCACCGCCGTTCGCATAGCGAATGGCAATCGACGCGTTGCCGTGAAATATGTCCCCCTGATGCTCCAAGGCACGGCGCGCACCTGGCTCAACAACCTCAAGCCTTACAGCATCAACAGCTGGCTAGACTTCACCGAAGCCTTCATACGCAACTTCACCAGCACCTACAAGCGGGCTCCCAAGCCCTGACAGCTCTCCTTGTGCGTACAAGGGCCCAGCGAATCAACCCGCGACTACCTCACGCATTGGGCCGAGCTCCGCAACTCCTGCGAAAAGGGGTGCACGAGGTCCAGGCCATAGAGTACTTCACCGCTGGATGCCGCGAGGGCACTCTCCTCAAGCACCGACTCCTCTGCGACGAGCCGGCAACCCTTAATGAGCTACTGATCATCGCGGACAAGTATGCCACGGACGACTCCTCAATGAAGACCGAGCTCCGGGTAGACGCCTCCAGAAAGGTGTTGATGCCAGCTCCCAAGACGTCGGTTGGAGAATCAAGTCGGCGCCCGTATCAAAACGACCACAAGCGCAAGGCCCCTATGCCGCCTTCCAATAGTCGGCAGGTGGCCACAATCGAGGAAGAGCAACCTGAGGGACGGCCGGCTCCGAAGAAGCAGAAGGGCGGCAGGCTGGCTTGGCAGCCGGCTTTCTCCTACGAGCAAACCCTCGACGCCCCCTGCAAGTTCCACAGCGGCGCGAAGCCGTCCAACCATACAACACGGAAGTGTCATTGGCTCACCCGAATCTCTAAGGGCGAGGGGTTGTTGCCGCCTCCGCCTGCAGGCCAGCCGCCTCCTGCCCTGCAGCAGCCGGCCGCTCGGCCTGCAGTCGGATCCATCCAAGACGAATTCCCTGATGAGAAAGCCGCCTACGTCGTGTTTACCAGCCAGACAGAAAATCGGTGCAGCCGGCGCCGACAGCAGCAAGAAGTCAATGCGGTCTCCTCCAGTAATCCTGAGTTCATGCATTGGTCAGAAAACCCCATCAGCTGGAGCCGGGATGACCACCCAGAGGTGATGCCGTCCCCTGGCTCCTATGCCCTGGTTCTGGATGCCACCCTGGCGACAGAGAGACGTGCCACCCAATTCTCCCGCGTGCTGATAGACGGCGGGAGCAGTATCAACATACTGTACCGAGATACAATGGAGAAGCTCAACATCAAGCCGAAGCAACACATGCCAAGCCGGACTGTGTTCCACGGCATCGTACCCGGCCTGTCCTGCTCACCAATCCGCAAGATCAAGATGGATGTCCTCTTTGGGGACAAGTATCATTTCCGCCGAGAGGCAATATGGTTCAAGGTAGTGGATTTGGAGAGCCCGTACCACGCATTGCTTGGCCGACCAGCGTTGGCCAAGTTTATGGTTGTGCCCCATTACGCCTACCTCAAGATGAAGATGCCGAGATCCAAGGGCATTATCACCATAGCCGGAGACTATAAGAAGTCCTCTGAGTGTGCAGCAGCCAGCAGCTGACTGGCCGAGTCCCTCGTGATCGCCAAAGAGAAGAAGATGATGGATCAAATTGTAACCTTGGCTGGCAAGCAGCCGGCTTTGTCCCCTGGCCCCAAAGAATGCGAAGCTCAAGGTTCTTTCCAGCCGGACAAGGAGACAAAGAAGATACCTCTGGACCTGGAGCATCCGGAGAGGCACGCTGTCATAGGCACAGGCCTTGACAGCAAATAGGAAGGCGAGCTCATCGATTTCCTCCATGAGAATCGGGACGTCTTTGCATGGTCCCCCAAAGACATGCTGGGCGTCCCGACGGATTTCGCCGAGCACAAGCTACACGTACGATCTGATGCAAAGCCGGTCAGGCAGCCCTTGCGCCGCCTGTCGGAAGAAAAGAGAAGAGTAGTCGGAGAAGAAATAGCCCGGCTTCTGGCAGCCGGCTTCATTATGGAAGTATTCTTTCCAGAATGGCTTGCCAACCCGCTCCTCGTGTTGAAAAAGAACAAGCAGTGGCGCATGTGCATCGACTACACCAGCCTCAACAAAGCATGCCCTAAAGATCCATTCGCCCTGCCAAGGATCGACCAAGTGATAGACTCCACAGCCGGATGCGAGCTGTTGAGTTTCTTGGATGCTTATTCAGGCTACCACCAGATAAAGTTGAACCCGGCGGATCGCTTGAATACCGCCCTCATCACCCCATTCGGAGCTTTCTGCTACCTGACTATGACATTCGGCTTGAGAAATGTCGGCGCCACCTTTCAGCGTTGCATGCAGAAATGTCTCCTCAAGCAACTCGGTAGAAATGCCCACGTCTACGTAGACGATGTCATGGTGAAGACGGAGAAACGTGGCACCCTACTGGAAGACCTCAAGGAGACCTTTGAGAATCTGCGCCGGTTTCAGATCAAGCTCAACTTGGAGAAATGCATGTTCGGGGTACCAGCTGGCCAACTCCTGGGCTTTCTGGTCTCTGAACGCGGCATCGAGTGCAACCCAGTGAAGATCAAGGCTATAGAGAGAATGAAGGTCCCTACCAAGCTGCGAGACGTCCAAAAGTTCACCGGATGCTTGGCGTCTTTGAACCGCTTCATGAGCCGGCTCGGAGAGAAAGCTCTTCCCCTCTATCGACTCATGAAGAAGTCCACTCACTTTGAGTGGAATGACCAGGTGGACCAAGCTTTCCACGAGCTGAAGAAGATGTTGTCCACACCACCTGTCTTGGCGGCCCCAACTGAGAAGGAGCCCATGCTCCTCTACATCGCTGCTACCAGCCGGGTGGTCAGCACAATCATCGTAGTCCAGCGTCCCGAAGAAGGCCGAGCTCAGCTAGTCCATAGGCCGGTATATTATTTGAGCAAAGTACTGTCCACCTCAAAACAGAACTACCTGCACTATCAGAAAATGTGCTATGGTGTGTACTTCTCCTCCAAGAAACTCAAGCCCTACTTTCAAGAACATCCCATCACGGTCGTATGCACTGCCCCGCTTGCCGAGATTGTAGGCAGTCGGGATGCATCCGGCCGAGTGGCAAAATGGTCCATCGCGCTGGCTCCTTACACAGTCTACTATCAGCCCCGCACCGCCATCAAGTCCCAAGCATTGGCCGACTTCCTCGTCGACTGGGCCGAGACCCAGTACCTGCCGCCGGCCCCCGACTCCACTCATTGGCGGATGCACTTTGACGGATCCAAGATGCGCACCGGCTTGGGAGCCGGCATCGTCCTCACCTCTCCCAAGGGCGACAAGCCCAGATACACACTACAAATCCACTTTGTCGCCTCCAAGAATGTGGCCGAGTATGAGGCGCTCATACATGGGCTCCGGCTAGCCAAGGAACTCGGCATCCGCCGGATCCTGTGTTATGGTGAATCGGACTTAGTGGTTCAGCAATCATCCGGCGACTGGGATGCCAAGGACGCAAACATGGCAAGCTACCGTTTCCTCGTCCAGCAGCTCAGCGGATATTTCGAGGGGTGCGAGTTCCTTCACGTGCCACGGGCCGACAATGAGCAAGCAGATGCCTTGGCACGAATAGGCTCCACCCGGCAAGCTATACCAACCGGCGTCGCCCTCCAACGCCTCCTCAAGCCATCTGTCAAGCCGTCTCCGGAATCTAGTTCCATCTTCGGGCCGCCTGACCCCGACACAGTCGGATCCGACTTCGGGGACCAGGCAGGCGGCCCGGGGACTTCGGCAGCCGGCTCGAGGACTGCCATAGTCGAACCCGGCCCGGGGACTGCCGCAACACAACAGGCGGAGGCCGACTCGAACTCCTCACAACCCAGCCCGCCCACCCTGGTTGCAGTAGCCGTTTTGGCAGTGAAGAAATCACAGCTCCAGCATGGGCCCAGCCCATCCTCTGTTTCCTGGTAAATGGAGAGCTACCGACTGACGAGATCTCGGCAAGACAAGTCCAACGCCGAGCCGGAGCTTACACAATAATGAACCAAGAGCTAGTCAGGCGCAGTGCTACCGGAGTCTTCCAGCGCTGCGTCGAGCCAGAGAAAGGCATAGCAATCCTCGAAGACATCCACCAAGGTGAATGCGGCCACCATGCCGCCTCCAGGGCGCTCGTCGCCAAAGCATTCCGCCATGGATTCTTCTGGCCGACTGCTTTGGAGGATGCCAAGGAACTAGTCAAGCACTGCAAAGGGTGCCAAGTCTTCGGCTCCAAGCAACACCTGCCGGCTTTGGCACTTAAGACCATCCCCATCACTTGGCCCTTTGCCGTCTGGGGGCTGGATATGGTCGGCCCATTCAAGACGGCGCGTGGCGGCATGATACATCTGCTTGTCGCCGTGGACAAATTCACCAAGTGGATTGAAGCAAAGCCGATCAAGAAACTGAATGGGCCAACTGCCGTAACATTCATTGCGGATATTACAACTCAGTATGGCGTGCCACACAGCATCATCACCGACAATGGCACAAATTTCGCCAAGGGAGCACTGGCACGTTTCTGCGCGACACAGGGCATCTAACTGGACTTAGGGTCCGTTGCCCACTCGCAGTCAAACGGCCAAGTCGAGAGAGCAAACGGCCTCGTCCTCTCTGGCATCAAGCCCCGACTGGTCGTGTCGCTGGAGCGGTCGGCCGGCTGCTGGCTTGACGAGCTACCGGCCGTCCTCTGGAGTCTGCGCACTACCCCAAACAAGTCAACCGGCTTCACCCCTTTCTTCCTCGTATATGGTGCCGAGGCTGTCATCCCAACCGACATCGAATTCGACTCACCTCAGGTCACCATGTACACGGAGGCGGAGGCTAAAGAAGCAAGAGAAGACGGCGTCGACTTGCTGGAAGAAAGCCGGCTGTTAGCCCTCAGCCGGTCCGCCATCTACCAGCAAGGTCTGCGCCGTTACCACAGCCGGAGGGTGAAGCCAAGATCCTTCCAAGAGGGAGACCTTGTGCTCCGGCTGATACAGCGGACAGCCGGCCAGCACAAGCTCTCAGCACCTTGGGAAGGCCCCTTTGTCATCAGCCGGGCTCTGGGAAACGACTCATATTACTTAATCAACGCACAAAAGTCGAAGGCATGCAAGAGAGACGACTCCGGCAAGGAGTCAGAGCGCCCATGGAACGTAATCTTCTTCGAAGATTTTACAGTTGAAATGTAGTATGTACCACACTACCTTTTGTACTAAGTATCAGACAACGGGGCCCCCGAGGAGTTCTCGGGGACTACCCTATTTTATCTATGTATGCCGGATATCGTACCCATGGTTACCCCACCACATTTATTTTCTCCGTCCGGCACCGGGTCCGACTAGTCGGCCCGGGGACTTGTCGCCTTGAGTTATGTCCAAGTTCTTCCTGCAGTCAGACAAGTAATGTGCCGACACCCAAGCCCTCTCTTGCGAAAGGCACAGCTCGAAGAATCGACTGCCGACTAGCGAGAGTTGAAGGCGGAAAGGATGCCCACATGAAAAATGGCTAAGGACTAATGAACTTACATAACACAAGCCGGCTTCCCCCTCGCCAACCGGCTGTTGAAGCAGCCGGCTGGCCGGCTTCCGTTCCTACTTTGCTACAATCTAAGAAAGCTTGAGTACTTGCCTTCCCAGACGGCTGAACTCCTTACCCGGCCACAGACTGCAGAGCAGCTATCCGGCTGGGAAGGCGGCACCCAAGGGAAGGCGGCAAAGGGAAAAAGCCGAGAGATAAAAAGCAAGTAGGAATGGAAGCCAAGCTCATGCATAATAATATTTACACAAAAGGCCTTTGAGAGGCCGGCATTCAATGAAGTTTGAATACACCCCCAGTGGGTGGAATTGCGCAAAGATAACAAATCTGTTCAAAGAGCGTCGAGCAGGGAAATAAAAACAGTGAATCAAGCCAAGGGAGCGCCCGGAGCGTCACGAAGATTGGTTGAGGTGACGATGTCGGCTGGAGGAGTGGCCGGCTGGCGAGTCTCGGCCTGGTCATCACCGGCAGCAGGCGGGGCATTCACGCGCGCCTCATTGCTGGAGGCACGGTCAGGGTGAGGCTGGCTGGCTGCTCCAACATCCGGCACAGCGCCTTCGCCGTCTTCCTCCTCCTCCTCCTCGCCCTCGTCGGTGGAGTCAATCTCCTCCGTCGAGTCTTCACCGTCGGCCGGGTTCAGCCCGAACCATTCTTCCGGCTGCGCGACGCCGTCCTCATTCACCTCAGGAGCAAAGGCGCTGGTGTCAGTAAAGTCGGCGATTGCCGAGGCACGCTGGATGATAGCCGGCCGCACCGCCTCCTGCCGCCAGGTGCGCAGTTGGTCCAAGTTCAGCCCAGGGTACCAAGCCCGGACGAACTCTAGCGCCCGGCAGGCGCCGGATCGAGCTGCTGAGGCCTTCCAGACCTCAAGGCGACCGACGGCTACCTCCAGCCAGTCGGCAGTATGACTGGGGGTGCGAGGAATTACTTCGCCAGGCCAGAGGGCGGCCAGCACCTGTGCTCCGGCGCGCTGAAGCCGGCGGAGCATGCGGTAGGCTGGCTGAAGGCGGGCTTGGATCACCAGAAGCTGCTCCTCAAGCGACCGGTTGGCACCTGGCGCGATCTCAACCCCAGCCTGCCACCGGGCCTCGCGATGAGCCTCGATGGCTTGGTTGGCGGCGACAGAATAGCCAGGAAAGTACTCTTCACAAAGAAGAAAGAGATAGAGCAAGTCAGAAGACAAACTGGCCTACAAGGAACAAGCAAAAGTGAAGAAGAAGGCAGCCTACCGTCAACCAAATCCTCGACTCGGTCGTAGCCTTCGCTCAGAGCTTGCCTTGCCTCAGCCCAGCTCACCGCCTCGGTCTCGTATTCGGCTTTGAGGGCGGCCTCACTATCGTGCGCCGCCTTCAGGGCCGCCCTGTGGCTTTCCTCCTGGTCGGACAGTCTCTTGGCCAGGCGGTCACGCTCCAGAGCCAGAACACTGAGCTCGCCCTCCTTGGTGCGAAGGGCGGTCTGGGCCACACCCAGCTGCTGCCTCAAGTCGGTGTTGGCTCCTGCCAACATGGAAGGAAAAAGTTAAGAAAGAAGTCGGCAAGAAAGATCCGACCCGACTGCTCAGCAGTCGGCCCGAATCTCGGGGACTACACCCAGTGGGTGCGTTGACGCGCCCCCACATGAGATCAAGAGACAAAGACACTCACGCCGGCTCTCCGTCAGATCGGCGGTCCTTTGATTTGCCTCCTGGACTTGGGAGTTGAACGTAGCGGCGTGGAGGTTCTGATAATCCTGCGAAGGCAAAAGCAAATTAGTAAGGCTAAGTCTTTGAAGAATTTCCAAGCCGCCTGCTCAGCAGCCGACTCGGAACTCGGGGACTACACCCAGTGGGTGCGCTGACGCGCCCCCCACGGAAAAAAGCATGAGCAAGAAAACTCACCCGAACGACCGCCCGGGTCGCAAGAAACTCCCGGGTACATTGCTGCAGCCCGGAGGCTTGAGCCTGAAGCCGGCTGCGAACATCTTGCGCCGCCAAGTTCAGCGCGGCCGTCCCACCACCCGGCGTCCATCTCGGCGAGCTAGCTGTGGCTGACTCCATATCATGCGACAACGAGCTGGAGCCGGCCGCCCTCTGCGGATCCGGCTCTGAAGCCGCCCTCCCCGCACGCCGACGAGTCGGCGACAGGACTACAAGGTCCACCGTTCCAGTCGGCTCTCCTCCCGCCGGCTGCTCAGGCGGCACCTCGGGCTGGCCGCCTTGGCCAGTCCTAGCCGACGGAGGCGGCACCTCGGGCTGGCCGCCTTGGCCAGTCCCGGCCGATGGAGGCGGCACCACTTCTCCCTCCGGGACGGCTACATCGCGCTCCTCCCTCTCCATCGCCGGCGGGTCGTGGCCAATTTCCTCCGTCGGGGGCACCGGGACGCCCGGGAGCACGGAGCGGAGGGGGATGACAAGTTGCGGAGGCTGGCCATGCAGGGCCTCTGCCGCCCTCTCTGCGGCCTCGGCTTCCGCCCGAGCCCTGGCTGCTGTGTCGGAGTGCGCCTCGGCCGACTCCGCCGTCGTCTCCTGGGCCGACTTGGCGGCGGCTGCCCTTCGCTCCTCCGCCTCCCGCTCCTCCCGCACCTCCCGCGCGTTCCGCTTCGTCGCCGCCTGAAGCTCGGCGCGGGGGTCTATGCGACGGGAGCCCGCAGATCCTCCCGCTCCGGCGACTATGGAGGCGGCGGTGTTCTGCTCAAGAGAAAGCGGGGCCCTGGTTGGCAAAACGGAGAAAGGGCTTAGAAGAGCATCGACTAAAGAAAGAAAGAAAAAAGGCGTAAGGGCCAAAACTTACGCCGAGACCGCCTGCGGCTGCTTCACCACTTTGCGGAAGCGGGCCGCCTTCGCGGCCGCCTCGTCCCGCTTGGTCGCCGCCGCCGATCCCTTAGGCTTCTTCGGCCAGCCTCCGATGAGAGTCGGCGCCGCTTGGCACTTCTGTGCGCCGCCTCGCGCGGTCGGCCCGCCGGATGGGCCGGCGCCTTGGGGGTCGGTCGCCGGCTGGCGGCGCAGAATGGGATCGGCCTCGTCATCATCGGGCCAGTCATCTGCCTCGTGGTCGGGGCCGAACTCGCGCTCTGGCCCCGCAGTCCCAGCCGAAGGGTGAAGGAGAGGATTCTGATTGAAGACAAACCGACTAGTCAAGAGTCGGCCAGAAAAGAAAATTGGGCAACAAAAAAAGAAAGAAAATTTACCAAGGGTGGTGGATTGGTGCGAGAGTACGACGCCTTGCCATACTGCCAGTCCTCGGTGAGCTTGCAGTTGGCGATGTAGTTCACCATGTACGACACCTCTTCGTGAGGCATCTCCCTGGTGCTGAGCCGGCTCGGGTCGAAGCGGCCGCTCATCTGACAGATCAGATGAGGGCGGCCCTGGAGCGGGAGAACCCAGCGCTCGATGAAGGCGGCGATCAAGTCGGGCCCGGTCAGGCGCTCCGACTGGACCAGCACCCGAAGCCGGGCGATGGCACCGGCTCCAGCCGGCGTTAGCGACCTGGACCGGTAGGACCATGAAGCCGGCCTCGCAGCCGGCGGGCCGGCCACATGAGACGGCAGATTGACATAATCGCCATTCGGGGCAATGTTCTTCACGTAAAAGTAAGAATGTTGCCAGAGCTTCACCGACTGGATCAGCGCGATAGGAGGGAAGGGGTTGTCGGCGGTGGACCTCCTTATGGCGATGAAGGCGCCACACGGAGCCGGCACGCCCGCGACGACCATGCCGGGCTTGGATTGGAAGAGCTCCCCCCAGAGCTCGATGGTGGGGAGGACGCCAAGGAAACCCTCGCACAGCGAGACGAAGGCCGACAGCAGCACCACCGTGTTAGGGGTGAGGTGGTGCGGTTGAAGCTGGTAGAAATCAAGAAATGCGCGGAAGAAGCCGCTCGCGGGGAGGCCGACGCCGCGCAGGCAGTGCGAGTAGAAGATTACTCGCTCGCCCTCCTCCGACGCCGGCGAAACCTCCCTCGCTAGCGCGAGCCGGACCCGCACAAGATGCTCGCCGGGCAGCCGTCGCGTCTTGCGGAGGAAATCAATGTGGTCATCACGGACGGTGGAGCCATCCCAAGAGCTCGACGTTGGAGCCATGACGGCAAGTGTGGCGGCGGAGAGCACTCAGCGCGGAGGTAGCAGGCCTGCGGCACGCTGGGAAGAGGGAAAGAATGGCGGAGCGGACGGTGATGGGATACCGCGGCGAGGAAGGAAAGGGAGGGGGCGAGGGCGAGCATGCGAACAACTGCTGCTCCCCCTCCCCGCCCCTACTTATAGCCTC
>NC_041383.1:138613752-138616685 GCF_002162155.2 Triticum dicoccoides | reverse complement strand
CGTGGGATTAACCGCGCCCACTCCCCCATGGCCCGCGATTATTGCGCCTTGATGGCGAGTGGGAACTGCCGCCGGAAGACGTGTGGTCAGTTTCGGGCCACAAAAGATCCGCGCACGGGCCGAGGCACAAAAGTGGTGGGCCCTAGCCTGCAGCGGCGTCCCGTCACGCGCGTGGCCTGGCAGGCCCCCCCCCCCAGCCGAAGGGAGCCAGGCGGCGCGCGGGTGGCAGGTGGTCAGCCCAACGCTTGGCTAGCGCGCCAACCGTTTTCCCGCCTTTGGAATTTTGGAAGGCTTCGCCAAGAAGGCACGCGCAGGCGAGGCCGTGAAGCCCAACCAGCTTCGGGGACTACTGTAGGAGTAAATGACCACGGGTAGCCTAACCGGCTCCCTTTGGCCCTCAGAAAAAACAATGGGCCGACGGAGCCTTGAGGCGCCCAAGACGCGGGGCCGCCTTCTTCCGGCCGGCTATCGCCTGAGCCGACTAACGGAAGGCGGCCCAGCCGTAAACAATATTCGAGGGACGCCACAACAGGGCCGACTCCAAGAAAGTCAGCCCATGAAGGACCGGCTCCAAGAAAGCCGGCCCACGACAGACGGTCGTGGGCCGTACCCTAAAAAGTCAACCTCCCATAACAATGACGAGACGGGGCGTGGCTACAGTGGACCCTACCATCCCCGAATCTCGGGACGAGCATGGCTACAGTACGCCGTACAGGGCGGACAACCCCTGTCCGGTGAGGCACTGTTGCCATGCGAATCATGACGCCATCCACGACGGGCCGCTTGTACGGCCCAGATGCGGCAGGCCCCTTCGGTCAGAGAGACATCCGAAGGCGGCCTGGCCTCCCCTAGCCGGTCTAAGGTCAGGCCGGCTTCCTGCAGCCGGCTTGCCCCCTCCTTGGGGCACGTGCACCATCAAGCGGACAGGACGATGTAAGGCTACAGTGAGCGCCCGCAAGGCGGCAGCACTGTAGCCATGCTTACCTCGACAAAGCTCTCGTCATCAGAGGCGAGGCGACAGTAACCAGCCCCCGACAAGACCCCCCCCCCCAAGCGGTTGGGCCGGTAGCCGGCGGGCCCCAGAAGCCGGCGGACGTAGACACTGACAGCTTGGGCCCACGCCCAGGCCGTATTACCATTGTACCCCTAGGGGGTAGGCCTATATAAACCCCCCGGGACACCCATGCAAAGGGTTGGACTCTGATAGTTTTAGCCACCACGTAGGGGGAAGAGAGGAGCTAGTCGTGCCCTTCTTCTTCCTCTCACCGAACAGCTCTAGGAGCAGCTTGTAGCGACTTATTCATCTAGTGATCATGCGGAGACCCCGCAGAGCAGCAGTAGGGGTGTTATCTCCACGGAGAGCCCAGAAGCTGGGTAAGATTCGCCGGCGTGCATGTCTTCGCCTCATCCCGTTTCCAGGCACTGGCGATGTCTTACTGGCTCCCACAATGATAAGCCATCCGTTGGCATATGTCGCACCTACCACCCGACAATAACACAGCAAGTCATGATCTCCCACATTTGATCTTTTAAACCAGGTCTGAGCAGGGTATCGGACAATAGCAAATTGAGATTGGAGCACACCAAATACCCGCTAGACATCCTTCCTGCAAGCCTCTTGAACCTTCGCAAAGTGGGACTTGCCTCCTGGCACAATGTTTGAGATAGTCTTCATAAATGTCGACCATCTCGAATAGATGCCATCAGCTAGGTAATACCCCTTGTTGTAGTGCCACCCATTGACCTCGAAGTTCACCGGAAGAGAATGACCTTCAACAAGCTTGGCAAAGACAGGGGAGCACTGCAGGACGTTGATGTCATTGTGAGTTCCTGGCATCCCAAAGGAAGAGTGCCAAATCCAGAGGTCATGTGTGGCCACTGCCTCAAGTACCACACTAAAACCGTCTTTGACACCTTTGTACAACCCCTACCAAGTAAATGGACAGTTCTTCCATTTCCAATGCATGCAGTCGATGCTTCCAAGCATCCCAGGAAATCCTCTTGTTGCATTTTGTGCTAGGATCCGAGCAGTGTATTCAACATTGGGTGATCGCAAGTATTACGGTCCAAACACTGCCACCACTGCGCTGCAGAACTTGTAAAAACACTCAATGGTCGTGGACTCGGCCATGCACCCATAGTCGTCGAGTGAATCACCGGGAGCTCTGTATGCAAGCATTCTCATAGCTGTCGTGCACTTCTGGATTGAGGTGAATCCAAGTGTGACGGTGCAATCCTTCTTGCACTTGAAGTAACTGTCGAACTCCCGGATGGAATTCGCAATCCTGAAGAAAAGCTTTCAGCTCATCCGATAACGGCACCAAAATGTTTTCTCGCCATGCAATGGAGCGTCGACGAAGTAGCCAGAGTAGAGCATGTAGTAGCCTTCCAAACAATGCCGGTTCTTTGCTTTCACCTGCCCCGACGCCGACCCACCTCGCCGCGGCTTTTCATTGCTCGCGAGCAGGACGGCGAGGGCGGCGAGCACCATGAGATGCTCCTGCTCCTGGACGTCGGCTTCGGCTTCCTTCTCCAGCAACGCCGCGAGCGCCTCCTCGTCGTCCGAGTCCATCGCCGCCCCGGGCAGACAAATCGCCGAACACCTTGCAGGCGTGTTGGGTGCACACCCGTCGGTGTACTGCCCCTGTGCAGCCGGAACACCGGAAAAATCTCCCGGACGGCGGTGGAGAAGGCTGCCGCAGCGAAACCTCTCCTCTTCTCCGGCGGGGAATGGCCTATCTAGCTGCGGTTGATCGTGGTCGGTGCCGGGATCGGTAGGGTGGTGGTGGTCGGTGCCGGGATCGGTAGGGTGGTGGTGGTCGGTGCCGGGATCGGTAGGGTGGTGGTGGTCGGCGCCGGGATTGGTAGGGTGGTGGTCGGCACCGGGATCGGTAGGGTGGTGGTGGTCGGTGCCGGGATCGGCAGGGTGGTGG
>NC_041383.1:138606797-138613032 GCF_002162155.2 Triticum dicoccoides | reverse complement strand
TATTACAAAGCAACCATCTGATATAACCAACGATAGGGGTTGGGGTGGAAGCAGCACAAACACGCCCAAAAGAAATGAAAGAGAAAAAGAAAAGAAACAAATGCCGATAACGGCGGACCGACAAAAATGCGAAGCCTCGTGACCACTGCGTCCACCGGAGATCGCCCACCAAGCTCCGAGACTCCGAAGCGCCGGTACCAATCAACACCTCCAAGAAGGGACGCGACGATGACGACGCTGCTGCCAAGGGTTTCCCCCGGTACATGGTGAGGAGAGAGGAAGGGTAGCCCCGACGCCCTCCAGGAAGGTCCGGCGACACCTCAGGCGCCACTACGCCGGTGTCGGCCAAGCCAACAGGGATTTCTCCCGATCACAGCCTATACCTCAGGCACTTCGGAGCTCGCCACCAAACCGACCACCACCCTGTGCCAACACGGACACGAAGCTTCACACGCTATCTCACCACGGCACCGCGAAGATGGTCTGCACAACGAAAAAGAGGAGCTGGGACTAGGGCAGCAGCACCATTGGCATACGGGAGGGCCCCACCTCCACCGTCCACGAGGATAGCCAACCGAATGCCATAGTAGGAGCCTACCGGGACCGTGGCCCCATAGGCCCGGCCGGGCCCTCAAAGGCCCGGACAGCTCCCGCTTTCACGCAGCAGCTAGCACGTCGTCGGCGTCGCTGTCCCAGTCCAAGCCGTTCCCCTGCCTCCCCATACAGAGAGCGTTGCGGTCGCGCCGGCGCCGACCCGCAAGGACGCAGAAGGGACCCTACGGACCCAGATCTGGGTCGGGGACGTGCCACCGGTCCGCCGGTACCACCGGACCGCCCCGCCGCCAAGAGGCAGCACCACCACAGCCAGCGCCGCCAGCCTCCGCACCAGGACACCGGACCGACATCGGCCGAGGCGCACCGCCGCCAGCCATCACCGCCCGAGGAAGGGAGGGCTGGGCACGGGGAAGGGCATGCGCACCGTTGCCAGCACCACACGGCTGAGGACCGGCGGTGTCGTGGTTCTAAGCCTGACAGTAGAGTGGGGGGTAGGTATGGAGAGGCAAGGTCCTAGCTATGGAGAGGTTGTAAGCACAAAGGATGTACGAGTTCAGGCCCTTCTCGGAAGAAGTAACAGCCCTACGTCTCGGAGCCCGGAGGCGGTCGAGTGGATTATGTGTATATGAGCTACAAGGTGCCGAACCCTTCTGCCTGTGGAGGGGGGTGGCTTATATAGAGTGCGCCAGGACCCCAGCCAGCCCACGCAGGAGAGGGTTTAAGGTGAGTTAAGTCTGGGGCGTTACTGGTAACGCCCCACATAAAGTGCCTTTACTATCATAAAGTCTACTTGATTACAGGCCGTTGCAGTGTAGAGTGCCTCTTGACCTCCTGGTGGTCGAGTGAGTCTTCGTGGTCGAGTCCTTCAGGCAAGTCGAGTGGATCCTCGTTGGTCGACTGGAAGGCGACCTCTTCTAAGGATGTCCTGGGGTAAGTTACTTGGATCAGGTCCATGACCCTACCCTAGGTACATAACCCCATCATTAGCCCCCGAATGGATTGAGGCTTCGAGTGAAGAAAGAGTTGATGTCGTTTCCGATTAACCTTTGCGCTCTGGTTGTGCGCTGTTCTGGACCAAAGAATCTCTTCGTCGACAGGAAGCAACTTGCCTTCAGTCGACTCGATCCATTCTGTTTTTTGCGTCGAGTGATCTTTCAGGCTTCGACGATCTCCGAGCGACGGATCGCCGGAAACGCCGCGCCTGACAGACTGATTTGCTGTTCGCGGATTCCGCGGGATGCGAAATTTGGGGACGCGCGCGAAGCGGGGCGGACCGCGGCGTTCGGATGGGACGGGGCATGGACGCCTCGATCTCCACGCCGCCCTTTTCGCCACGTATCCCGTCTGCATAACTGCTCCAGATATGATTAGATCGACCGGGCCCACCTGTCATCCACTCGGAAGGGACCTTATAAATGCGCCCGGCGAGGATTCCTGTGCTGCGCCTCAACATTCTCTCTCTTTCTATGTTTCCTTCTTCTCTGCCCAGCGTGCTCGTTGTCGCCTCCGCACCACTTCCCTTCGCACATCTCGCCGGCGACCATGGCCAAGGAGAAGACGGCGGCGCTGGAGCGTACAAAGAAGGCGTCGGCGTCGGAGAAGGCGAAGGGGAGATCCACCAGCCGCGGAGGGTCCTCGTCCAGATCCCGCCTACCGAAAGGCTGGGTCCAAGGAGACTGGATCCAGTCGACCATCACTGAGAATGACATTCTCGACATGGCCAACGAGGGCTTGATCCCCCAAGGAGCTGCGAGGCTTCCGGGGAAGGAGTGGCAGCCTCAGCTAGAAGAGGGTGAGTGTGTGCTTTTGGCCACCCATGTGGATCGTGGGTTTTCCTTGCCGCCGAGTGTTTTCTTTCGTGGCTTCTTGAATTTCTTCGGAGCGCAGCTCCACCATTTTACCCCAAACTCCATTGCCTATCTTGCTGCGTTCGTGTCCATGTGTGAGGGTTTCTTGGGCTGTCGACCGCACTGGGGTTTGTTCAAGCATATATTCACGTGTCGCTCCCATACCGTGAAGAAGGCGAGTCCAGGCGACGAAAAGACCCGAGTCGTCCAAATGTGTGGGGGTTTGGGCATCCAGGTGAGGAACAAGAGCACCTTTCCGCCCATGACCTTTCCCGAGTCAGTCAGAGGCTGGCAGTCGACCTGGTTCTACTGCCGGGACCAGTCGACGCCGGGACAGTCGAGTGGACTCCCACAGTTTACCATGGACCGAGTGAACAAGCCCTCCTCCCTGAAGTTGATCCCGGAGGAGAAAGCTGATGTGAAGATGTTGATGGAGCGCGTGGTGCAGTTGGTTCGGGAGGGAGTGACGGGCATGGATCTCCTGGAGGTCTTCCTCAGGCGTCGCATCCAGCCCCTCCAGTTCCGGAGCCACTGCATGTGGTTGTACTGTGGGACCGAAGACGAGACTAGAGTCCATCCAGAAGCAGTCGACGATGTCACTCTGGAAAGATGGATGGCAGCCGTCACCGGAAACAAGGACAACCCACTCGGAGCCAGAAGGATTCCTCCACTCGACCACAACAGCGATCCAAATAAGGTACACTTGCCCTGCTCTCCACTGCATTCTTGTCGCGTTCATCCATGTCTACTCTGCCGACTGGTCGACTGATCATTGTCTTGATATCTGCTAGGCCCTCACCGAGCTGTACGCGATGCCCAATGGGGCACAAACTCCGACTGAGGAGGGTGAGGCGAGTGGGGGCGAGAGCCAGGACGAGGAGGAATGGGACTCGGACGTTGCAGGGGACGACGACGACGATGATGACGACGACGGCGATGATGACGACGACGGCGATGATGATGACGCCGAAGACGAGGAGGAAGAGGAGGAGGTCGTGCCACCGCGCTCGGAAAGGCGGTCGAAGCTCGTCCACGACCCTTCGACTGAACGTGGCAAGGGGGTTGCGACGCAGTCGACCAAGCGCCCTAGGACCACCTCTCCAGCGCCGACTGAAAAGGCGCCGAAGCAGCCTAGGGGGGCTCCGCCAAAGCCGACCAAGCTCCTGCCGAAGATGAAGGTGTCCATCCCCACCATATCAGGGTAATTGTGTCGTTTGAATCTTCTCATTTTGTGTGAACTTTGTCTCTGGTCGACGCTAAAGCTAGTCGACTGATCCTTTGGAGTTGCAGTGCTGCTACTTCTGAAACCTCAGCTCGGGCTGATGACCACGAGATGGAGGACGCAGCGACTTCGAACCCAGGTACTGTATTCTTGACGCCGTTCTTAGTCGACTGACTCGCGATCTCTGATTCTGATTCTTCTCCGCAGCTCCACCCAATACTGTTATCAATCTTCCTGATGATGACGAGGATGAAGAACCACTGGCACGCAGGAGGAGTCGGAAAGCGTCCGCCAGTAAGGTGCTTCAGGATGTGACGACGCCTGAGATTCTGACTGTGGAGGAAGAGAACACCACTCGACACACGGTGTCCTTCGCAAATCCGCTGACGAGTGCTCAGCAGCCCTCCCTCTTCACGACGCACCACGTCCCAGAGGACCAAGCTGGCGCAGCGAAGGAGGCAATACGCCAGGCAGGACTCATGATGGAGCAGCTGAAGACTATCCGGGATGCGAGCCAGGCAGCTTATGACGCCAGTTCTGCCCTCCAAAGCAATGTCCAGGTCAGTCGACCGCTGTTTGTTCTGTTGGATATGCTACCAAAAACTTTTCTTTTCCGGAATTTATAGTAGTCACCCACTGGGTGTGTCGAATAAACTCCGTGTTAGCGGGGGCACGCTGAGTGCACCCGCTGGGTGTAGTCCCCAAGGCTAAGGTCGACTGCTGGCAGTCGGCCTTAGGCTTTATGATGTCGATCTTTCTGTCAGTCGACTGGTCGACTGGATTTCACAAACCGGTGGGGGCACGCTGAGTGCACCCACTGGGTGTAGTCCCCGAGACTGTGGTCGACTGCTTGCAGTTGATCACAGTCTTAGAGAATGCATCTCGTACTTTTTTTTTGAGGTCGACTGGTCGACTTTGTCTTCAACAGGATTAGTGGGGGCACGCTGAGTGCACCCACTGGGTGTAGTCCCCGAGACTACGGTCGAATTCTTGTATTTGGCTGTAGTCTTAGAAACGTGTGTTTTTCCCTTTTTCACTCGGAAGTGAATTATATTTGACATTTAGTCGATTGGTTCTTCGCAGAACTCCTATGATCTTGTGGCTCGCTACTCAGAGCTGGAACAAAAACATACTCAAGTTGAGCTGAGCTTGAAGCTGGTTCAGGAGAAGCTGACAAAGGCAAAGGAGGAGACCGAAGGTATGTTTGGTGAGACCCTGACGATTGCTTTTTCCCTTGCTTGTTTCAAAATCTGATCTTGCTGCAACTTGCAGGTAAGGTAAGAGAGGCCCAACAGAAGAAAGACCTTGAACTAGCTGAGAAGACCAAGCTTGCTGACGAGAACTTAGCTTCAGTCACCAAGCTTGAGCAAGACAATGCCAATCTGAAAGCTACTCTTGGGATTGCCAACAAGGAGATCAGTCGACTGAAAACTGATAAAGCTGCCCTGACCGACCAAGTCAGCAAATTGACTGGGAGGAAAACTGATCTGGAGGCTTTCCTGAGTGGACTTGCCAAGAAGCTGTTTCTTATGCTTGAAGGTAATCTCTATGCTTGGCAGACGTTTCAAATCGTGATTTTTCCGTTCGACCATCCTCTTGACTTAGCGATCACCCTTGCGGAATTTTGTCAAAACTTTGAAGAAGAAACTAGCCGACTGGAGCCAAACCTCGACCCCGTCAATTCTCCTGTGAACGACGAAGTTGCCATGGATATTTTCCGACTGGAGTCTCGTGTTGCAGCTGTCGTGGACTATCTCGCAAGGCTGAAGGCCGCCACATCTCGCATCGACTCGACGCTCTGGCCTGAGGAGACACTTCAGAATGACCTTGAGTCGCTGATGGCCCGCTTGAACACAATCCCTGGTCGAGTGCAGGAGTGGAAGAAGTCCTCGGCTCGGTGTGGTGCAGATGTCGCTCTGTGTCTGGCCCGAGTCCACTGCAAAGACGCGCGAGAAGAGAAGCTGGCGGCCCTTCGGGTGGCCAATACCAAGAAGCACGACTTCAGGTCCTTTATGGAAACTTTCCTTGCAGCTGCCACTCGGATCGCCGACGGAATTGACCTTGATGAATTCGTTGCACCTTCCAGCCCTCCACAGGAGGGGTAAAAAACTTCTTCTGGCTTGATACTTTAAATTTGCCTCGGTATGCCGAGTGGGATTGTAACCGACAAACCTTAACGGGCTTGAAGCCTGAGCACTTTCGGTTCCTTTAGATGTCGATTCAAACTTGAATTTGGTTCTTGAATACGATTGTCTTCGGCTCGAGATGTCTTTTGCAGGTTCAAAGCAAGGCGCCTTTATTGCAATTGACTTATCCTGCGGTCCACTTAGGCGAGCACTGGGCCGCAGCTAAGCCTCCGAGTGGAAGTCGGGCTTACCACTCGGTAGGATTTTTATAACTTAGGCGAGCACAGGGCTGCAGCTAAGCCTCCGAGTGAGGGGGTCGCTCTTCACTCGGTAGGATTTTTATAACTTAGGCGAGCACAGGGCTGCAGCTAAGCCTCCGAGTGAGGGGGTCGCTCTTCACTCGGTAGGATTTTATAACTTAGGTGAGCACAGGGCTGCAGCTAAGCCTCCGAGTGAGGGGGTCGCTCTTCACTCGGTAGGATTTT
>NC_041383.1:138574991-138606297 GCF_002162155.2 Triticum dicoccoides | reverse complement strand
ACTCGGTAGGATTTGTACAACTTAGGCGAGTGCTTGGACTGCAGCTAAGCCCCCGAGTGAGAGGGTTGCTCTTCACTCGGTAGGATTTTTATAACTTAGGCGAGTGCTTGGACTGCAGCTAAGCCCCCGAGTGAGAGGGTTGCTCTTCACTCGGTAGGATTTTTATAACTTAGGCGAGTCCTTGGACTGCAGCTAAGCCTCCGAGTGAGAGGGTTGCTCTTCACTCGGTAGGATTTTTACAACTTAGGCGAGTCCTTGGACTGCAGCTAAGCCCCCGAGTGAAAGGCTGGCTTACCACTCGGTAGGATTTTGATAAACTTAGGCGAAACGGATTCGCGGCTAAGCCTCCGAGTGGGAGTCTGGCTCACCACTCAGTAGGATTTTTACAAACTTAGGCGAAACGGATTCGCAGCTAAGTCACCCACTGAAATAAAAAGTGACAAAAATTATGGAGGGACTATGACACTATTATTTTGAGGTCCATGAACTACAGAAGTACTTTATTGCAACTCATCCGAGTGATAAAACTTAAGTGTAGAATGGGCGGAGTAGCTCCACGTTCCAAGCTCGGGGCTCGTCGATATTATGCTCGACGTTGTAAAGACGGTACGCCCCGTTGTGGAGGACTTTGGTGACGATGAAGGGGCCTTCCCAAGAAGGAGCAAGCTTGTGTGGTTTGTGCTGATCCACTCGGAGAACCAAATCCCCTTCCTGGAAGGCTCGACCTCTCACATTTCTGGCGTGGAAACGGCGCAAATCTTGTTGGTAGATTGTCGACCGGATCAGAGCCATCTCCCTTTCTTCCTCTAAAAGGTCGACTGCGTCCTGCCGCGCCTGTTCAGCCTCTGCTTCGTTGTAGATTTCAATTCGAGGAGCATTGTGGAGAAGATCACTCGGCAAGACTGCTTCAGCTCCATAGACCAAGAAGAATGGAGTTCTTCCGGTCGACCGATTAGGTGTGGTCCGCAGTCCCCAGAGTACAGATGGAAGTTCGTCGACCCAAGCTCCAGCCGCGTGTTTGAGATCACGCATCAGTCGAGGCTTCAATCCCTTAAGAATCAGTCCATTAGCTCGCTCTGCTTGTCCGTTCGACTGCGGATGGGCGACTGATGCGTAGTTGACCCGTGTGCCCTGGGAGTCGCAGAAAGCTCTGAATTCCTCTGAGTCGAAGTTCGACCCATTATCCGTAATGATGCTATGCGGGACTCCATATCTGAATATTAGTTCCCTGATGAAGCTAACAGCAGTACCGGTGTCAAGGCTCTTGATTGGCTTAGCCTCGATCCACTTGGTGAACTTGTCGACTGCCACCAGTACATGCGTGAAGCCACTTCGTCCTGTTCTCAAAGGACCGACCATGTCCAGCCCCCAGACTGCAAAAGGCCAGACGAGTGGGATGGTCTTCAAAGCTGACGCAGGCTTGTGCGACATATTCGAGTAGAACTGACATCCCTCGCACTTATCCACTATCTCTTTTGCCATCTCATTCGCCTTTGGCCAGTAAAATCCGGCTCGGTATGCTTTGGCCATGATGGTCCGAGAGGACGCATGATGACCACAGGTCCCCGAGTGGATATCTTTGAGGATGAGTCGACCTTCTTCTGGTGTTATGCACTTCTGACTGACTCCAGTCGCGCTTTCTCTGTATAATTGTCCTTTGATTATGGTAAAGGCCTTAGATCGACGGACGATCTGTCGGGCCTCTTCCTCATCCTCCGGAAGCTCTTTCCTCAAGATATATGCGACATACGGAATCGTCCAGTCGGGAATGACCACCAAAACCTCCATGATCAAGTCGACCACCGCTGGGACTTCAACTTCAGTCGGATCTGTGGCACTCTTGGGCTGTGGAGTTTCTTCGGTGAAAGGATCTTCTTTGACTGACAGAGTGTGTATATGCTCAAAGAAAACACCACTCGGAATGGCTTCTCTCTTGGAACCTATCTTTGCTAGATCATCAGCTGCTTGATTTTTCAGTCGGGGTATATGATGGAGCTCCAACCCCTCGAACTTCTTTTCCAGCTTCCTCACTGCACTGCAGTATCCAGTCATGGCTGGGCTTCTCACGTCCCACTCTTTCATCACCTGATTGACCACTAAATCCGAGTCGCCATAGACCATCAGGCGACGGACGCCGAGTGAAATGGCCATGCGCAACCCATATAAGAGGGCCTCATATTCTGCCTCGTTGTTGGAGGAATCAAAGTGAATCTGGAGCACATATCTGAGCTTATCTCCTCTGGGGGAAACCAGGACAACCCCAGCACCGGAACCATTCAACATCTTAGAGCCATCAAAGAACATGGTCCAATGCTCCGAGTGAACTTCAGTCGGCTGCTGCTGTTCAATCCACTCGGCGAGGAAATCTGCTATTGCCTGGGACTTAATGGCTTTCTTTGCCTCAAACTTGATATCAAGGGGAAGAAGTTCAATCGCCCATTTAGCCACTCGACCAGTTGCATCTCTGTTGTGCAAAATCTCTGATAGTGGAGCGTCGCTGACGACTGTGATGGAATAGTCAGAGAAATAATGAGCAACCTTCTTTGTGGTCATGTATATTCCATACACAAGCTTCTGATAATGAGGATATCTCTGCTTGGATGGAGTCAAGACTTCAGACAAATAATACACTGGGCGCTGAACTTTGAGAGCTTTTCCTTCTTCTTCCCGCTCGACCGTTAGCACAGTACTGACGACTTGTCCTGTGGCTGCGATGTAGAGCAACAGAGGCTCTTTGCTGATTGGAGCAGCAAGCACCGGCTGGGTGGAGAGCAGAGCTTTTAGCTCGGCAAACGCTGCATCAGCTTCTGGAGTCCACTCGAACTTGTCTGCCTTCTTCATCAGTCGGTAAAGAGGCAATGCCTTTTCACCGAGTTGTGAGATGAATCGACTTAATGCGGCCAAGCATCCAGTAAGCTTCTGGACATCGTGCACTCGCACAGGGCGTTTCATTCGGAGAATGGTGCCAATTTTCTCTGGGTTAGCGTCGATTCCCCGTTCGGAAACGAGAAAACCGAGTAACTTGCCACCAGGAACTCCAAATGTGCACTTTGATGGATTGAGCTTGATATCATACCTTCTGAGGTTGGCAAATGTTTCGGCGAGGTCAGCGAGCAGGTCGGACCCTTTTCGTGACTTGACAACAATATCATCCATATAAGCTTCCACATTCCGACTGATTTGAGTGGGTAGACACTTCTGAATCATTCGCATAAATGTGGCTCCGGCATTCTTGAGGCCGAATGGCATGGTGATATAGCAGAAGCACCCGAATGGAGTGATGAAAGCTGTTTTTACCTCATCGGGCCCGTACAGACGGATCTGGTGGTACCCGGAGTAAGCATCTAAAAAAGATAACCTCTCGCATCCCGCGGTCGAGTCAACGATTTGATCTATGCGAGGGAGAGGAAAGTGATCTTTCGGGTAGGCCCGGTTGATGTGCTTGAAATCAATGCACATTCGGAGCGACTTGTCCTTCTTAGGAACCATGACGACATTAGCGAGCCACTCGGAGTGGTATATCTCTCGGATAAATCCTGCCGCCAACAGTCGAGCCACTTCTTCACCAATGGCTTTTCTCTTCTGGACGGCGGACCGCCGAAGATGCTCTTTGACTGGTTTGGCAGATGAGTCAACTCTTAAGCGATGCTCAGCCAGCCCCCTGGGAACACCTGGCATGTCAGCGGGCTTCCATGCAAAAATGTCCCAGTTCTCACGGAGGAACTGGATGAGCGCTTCTTCCTATTTTGGGTCGAGTGTCGTGGAGATGCGGGTCGGAGCTGCTTCGGGGTCGGTCGGGTGAATGTGAACAGGCTTCGTCTCACCGGACGACTGGAATGCAGACTCTGTGGCGGGCTTCTTGGATCGCAGCAAGTCACTCGGATCTGCGTTTTGCTTGTATTCTTCGAACTCGACTGCTGTCACCTGGGAATCGGCAATCTTTGAGCCCTTCTGAAAGCACTCTTCTGCCTTTTTCCTATCACCGGTGACAATGATCACACCTTTGGGACCGGGCATCTTCAATTTGAGGTACACGTAACATGGTCGAGCCATGAACCGTGCATAGGCTGGTCTCCCCAAAATGGCATGATATGCACTCTGAAAATCCACGACCTCGAACGTCAACTTTTCTTTGCGAAAATGCTTCGAATCACCAAACACCACGTCCAAAGCTATCTGGCCGAGTGACTCGGCCTTCTTCCCTGGTATAACTCCATGGAAGCTCATGTTACTAGTGCTCAGTCGGGACATCGGAATGCCCATACCTTTCAATGTGTCTGCATACAATAAGTTCAGCCCACTTCCACCATCCATCAGCACCTTTGTCAGTCGAGTGCCTTCGACAACTGGATCGACCACCAAAGCTTGCCTCCCAGGGGTGGCAATATGAGTCGGGTGATCAGATTGGTCGAATGTGATGGGTGTTTGAGACCACTTCAGATAATTTGCTTTTGCGGGGGCAACCATGTTCACTTCTCGGTTAATCACTTTCAGTCGACTTCTGCTTTCCACATCTGCAAAGATCATCAGAGTGGAGTTGATATGCGGATATCCTCCCTCACTGTCCTCCTTGTCTTCGGCCTTGTCCGACTCCTTCTCCTTGTCCTTAGACTGTTTTCCCTGAAACTGCTGGATCAGGAGTCGACATTGGCGAGTGGTGTGCTTCGGGTAGATGATATTCCCCTCTTCGTCTTTCTTCGTATGGATGTGACATGGCATATCCATTACGTCGTTCCCTTCTTTATCCTTTACCTTCTTGGGGCTCCAGGATCCTTTTGGTTTCCCCTTAAACTTTCCTTGAGTCACGGCCAGAGCCTCTCCAGGAGCTGCCGGTTCAGCCTTCCGCTTCTGTTTCCGACTGGTGTTTCCTTTTTCCGACTGACTCGGCTTGTGCTTGCCGCTTCGGAGTCGGTCTTCTTCTTCGCCGTTGGCGTACTTGGTAGCAATCTCCATCATCCGACTCAAGGTCATGTCACCGGTTCGACCAAATTTCAAACTCAGTTCTCTGTTCTTGACACCATCTTTGAAGGCGCAGACTGCCTGATGATCGGACACATTCTCTACAGTGTGGTGCAAAGTGATCCACCTCTGAATATACTCTCTGAGAGTCTCATTAGTTTTCTGCACGCAGACTTGCAACTCTGTCAATCCAGCTGGTCGCTTGCAAGTCCCTTCAAACGTTCTGATGAACACTCGGGACAGATCTTCCCAAGTGTAAATGCTGCTAGGAGGTAATTGAGTCAACCATGCCCTGGCAGAACCTTCCAGCATGAGAGGCAAGTGTTTCATGGCCACCTCGTCGTTCCCACCACCGATCTGAACTGCCACTCGGTAGTCTTCAAGCCAAGTTTCAGGCTTAGACTCACCAGTGAACTTGCTGACTCCTGTAGCCAACCTGAAATTGGGAGGAATAACTGCGGCTCTGATAGCTCTGCTGAAACATTCAGGACCAGAAACACGCAGTCGACTGTTTGTGGGTACATCTCTGTCGAGTGCACCTCGATGGGCTCTGTTCCGGTCGACCAACCCTTGCACGATAATGGACCGCGCGTCGAAGCCTGGTTCTCTAGGGTCAACTGGAACCCTACGCCCTGTACTGTACTGACGCCTATCATCTGGCTACCGAGGAGCGTAAGACCCACCCCTCGGAGGGGAATAGGGCACTCGACGCCTACCATCTCGGTCGAATCTGTCGCCATATTGATCTCGCCGATTCTCGCGCCCTTCGTGCCGCGGAGGCGATCTGGGGCTGTGAGCCGACTGAACCGTATTCACAGTGACGGATCGACTGTGAATTCTGTTGCGCGACTGAGACACGGCTGAATTCTGATCTCCTGCTGCCCGGAGCAGATCCCTGATCTGCAGCAAACCTCTGCCAGCTTCCGACTGCGAAGGCTGGATGGACTCTGCTATACGGGCCGCAGCTGCTAAATTCTGAATTGGGGTTCGATATACCTGAGTCGGCGGGAAGAGTTGACGTCGACTGGTGTCGGGAACTCGTTGCCGCGCACGCTCGTCGAGTGCCCGCTGAAGGTTCTCCAGTCGAGTGCGCTCGGCCAAATTGGCCAGACGCGCCTCCTCCAAGGCACGAGCCTCGGGGGTTTCTCCTGCGATGGGAATACGCAGGGGATCCTCGTTCCTGCGGCGAAGTTCCTCTCTTTGCAGAGAGTCGAGTGGCTCGGGCTGGTACTCTTCGTAGCCTCGTGCAGGGTCGCCGCCGTCACCTGCTCCACCACCACGGGCGAAGCCAGGAGGGCTGTGGGGCCCATCGACCATCAAGATTTCCGCCGCTGGATCACTGCTTCCGCACTCGGATGCAGTCTCTACGGAGCCAGTCGACTGATCGAACAAGCCGTAGAGAGATTCGTTGGGCTCGATTGCCGCAACTTGGGTAGTGGCCGATTGGCGAGCCACCGCGTGACTCACCCATCGCTGAAGCCTCGACCGGCCTGAGCGCTTGCGCTGGCGGGAGACCGGGAGGGTAGACGATGGAGGAGCCGACCGATACTGGGTCGACGGTTGCCGCAGCAGAACGCCGCGGACACATGCGCGAAAATGCGTCGCACCGCGGATGGGGAGCGCATCTACGTCGAGTGGAGCCTCCTGGAGCCATGCGGAGTCGTCGGCGATGAAGGTGAGAGTGCCGAGACGGATCTCTTGACCCTCGACCAAAACTCCAGCAGACACCATGATGAAAGTACTCGGAAGAATCGCAACTTCTCCACAAAATCGCTAAAACACCTGCCCCACGGTGGGCGCCAACTGTCGTGGTTCTAAGCCTGACAGTAGAGTGGGGGTAGGTACGGAGAGGCAAGGTCCTAGCTATGGAGAGGTTGTAAGCACAAAGGATGTACGAGTTCAGGCCCTTCTCGGAAGAAGTAACAGCCCTACGTCTCGGAGCCCGGAGGCGGTCGAGTGGATTATGTGTATATGAGCTACAAGGTGCCGAACCCTTCTGCCTGTGGAGGGGGGTGGCTTATATAGAGTGCGCCAGGACCCCAGCCAGCCCACGCAGGAGAGGGTTTAAGGTGAGTTAAGTCTGGGGCGTTACTGGTAACGCCCCACATAAAGTGCCTTTACTATCATAAAGTCTACTTGATTACAGGCCGTTGCAGTGTAGAGTGCCTCTTGACCTCCTGGTGGTCGAGTGAGTCTTCGTGGTCGAGTCCTTCAGGCCAGTCGAGTGGATCCTCGTTGGTCGACTGGAAGGCGACCTCTTCTAAGGATGTCCTGGGGTAAGTTACTTGGATCAGGTCCATGACCCTACCCTAGGTACATAACCCCATCAGGCGGCGCACGCTGATGGCGGCGGGAGGAAGGAGGGACGCGGGGGAGGGCTGGAGAAGCGTGGAGGAAGGGCCGCCGGCCGCCTCGCTCGGGGAGGCGGCGCGGGGGTAGGGGGAGTGGAGGGGGGTGAGGGAGGAGAAGGGGAATGGGAGGGGGAAGGGGCTGGCGGCTCCGGCCGCCGCGGCGGCGGCTCCGCGCGGTGGAGCCGGCGGCGACGGCGGGGGAACCCTAGGGGCGGGGGAGCGGGGTCGGGAGACGGAGGGAGTTCAATGCGCTTCCGGGCTCAGGAGGGTTGTCCCCAAAAACAACTTCAAGGAACGGAATCATATCACCAGATGCTCTTACTCTGCCGATCTGCTGCTGCTTTGACGTTTCTCTCCTCGACTCGGATCGCTGCTGAGGCCTGTGGGCAATAATCCTAGACCTACGTAACCTCCCTACGTACTCTACGTAAACTTCCAAATCTAATACTCTCTGCCCCCCTGATTTTCAGGTGGGTGGGGCCAGTCAATTTTTTCTTTCAGTGAATTATTGACAAGCCAGCTTTTACGTAAGTTTACCTAGAATATTTACGTGGATGTAGCAATGATATATGTGCCTGCCACCCCATGACGCATGTACGTACAAGCCGATCCAAGGCAGCGTACTCCGCTGTGCCCGTGCGGCACATGCAGCATGCTACGTGTCAGGTGACACGTGCACGTTTCAGGCGATGCAGATTGCAGTGCAGGGGCACGCGACGGCCGGCACGGCGGCCCGATCTCGTGGCCGGTGCCGTGTTGACTTGCGTCCACCCGTCCGGCCATTGCGACTGTAGTGGTACAAGCAAAGCCGCGACGCCATTCAAGCAATCGCACGCGCCATGTCTCCGGTGTTTGTCTCCTGACGAGGGAGAAAGAGAGGGGAAGCTAATTCAGACATGTTTCGCTGGTTATTTTCGTTCTGACAGTGATGGTTCTGATGTCTGTTAATTGTCATGCTACTACTTAGGAACCTAGGATTATTCCTTACGCTTTTAGTATTACATAGTTAGTGGCTATCTAATTATGCTGTCACTGGCTGCCACATGCATGCGCCTTTGTTCTGTACAGAGACGGCCTGCTCCGGCCAGAATTGATTACACTTGCCAGGCTAACTAACTAGCTGCTTCTGCACACGGCTCTAATTTGTAGGCTGCTCTTTTGGTAGCGTGCGTGCATGTGTCACACACAGGACAGTGTCAGTATTCACTAGACAGAGCTTTGCCGGAGAAAGCTAAGCTTCCCCCAGCTTCGATTCCAGGAGTGCAATCAGTGCAACTTCGTGAGATGATTAGTACCTCCTGATGCAGATACAGTACATCGATATTACTAGCACTACAAAACTCGCTGCATGTAAATACACGCTTTCATGGCGATCCACTGCAAATTTAAGCACGTACGCCGCATGCATGCAGTACGTACTCTTCATAACATTCACGCAGCAAGAAGAGGGCTGAGACGGATGCTTAACTGGATCTGCGTGCAAGCTCGTGTCAGTGCCCCGTGCGCGGTGAGACCGTGAGGCGGTGAGGGGACATGATTTGCATGGCTAGAACCGCAGATACGAGCGGAGCAACGGCGTAACTCCCCGTCGCACGGCGCCACGCGACGGTGCACGGTGCAGGCGGCGACACGGAGGCGGGCCCCGTCACGGGCAGCTCTAATAACTCCGTAGCAGCACCTCAACAATGGATGGAGTACGGGTAGGAGTAGCTGACATCGATCTCCTAGTAGCTATAGTCCCTCCCTACAAGATCCACAGGACAAGCTTAATGGAGGCCTTTAAGGAAGGAGGGAAGGAATCCAACCCGCATGGCCGCAGATACGTCGTGCTCATACGGCTACTGCATGCATGCATGTATACATGTGTATATATGGGCATGTGCGTGTGCAGTACACGGCAGATACCACATTGGAGAGCACATTTTTGGTAAGAGAATCACTAGTGCAAGATCTTACGGATACGTATGCGCTTTTGCTACGAACATAAATCAATTGTGACCACCATAGCTAGGAAAATCACGTACACAAGCGAGTGTATATTTGTACCGGTGCCTGCATGCAAGTGGGGAAGAGCTAGCTGGCTCGACCTCGCCATCTGCAGTGAACAATTGACGAAAACTCTAAATCCATAGGCATTCAGTGCTGCGGCACGTACGTGCGTAGCAAATAGTGGTAGCTTAAGAGCATAATTGGTTTGCTATTAATATTTGGCGTTGCCAATATTTAACGAGCTAACATTTGGCCAAATCAAAAGTTGCCAACATTTGGCAACTTCTTGTGAGATTGGCAACGAGAATTGGCAAGCAACTAATGTCTAGCCAATATTTGGCAGTTACCAAAATTTGACATGCCAATTTTTAGCATCAAACCAATTATACTCTAAGTGCACGCGCCGGCCTTCTCCTTCCATCATTACACGGCCGTGCGCCTGCTGGCCTCCGAGTTATCACGATCGTCCTCCGCCCTTTACCACAGTATCATTGCTCGCTTTCGCCTTTTACACAGCACCATCGCCATGCACTGCAAGTGTGCAACACCCCATCCCCATCCCCAATCAGTAAAGGAAGCATGGCGGCCATGCATTTCCAAAGCTCGATCTGCACAGGAGTACGTACTTTTTGCCCCATGCCCCGGAACAGGGCGCAGATTATACTACACTACAGGGGACGGTTATTTTCAACGGTGCGTGGACAAATTTCGTGTATTGACCTTTTTTTGAAAGTTAATCGATATCTGACCCTACTTTGTAAAAATTTCGGGATCTGACCTTTTTTCCTACCGTCATTGTCTCCGGCGGTAGGCTAAGACGGGCTACCGCCACAGTCAATGACGGTATCAATTGGTCAACACTAAAACGGCGTTTGCTATGTACAGAGGCCTACCGCCATAGCTAACGGCGGTAGCCCTACCTACCTTACCGCCAGACTTGGTGGCGGTAGCCGCCGAGCCATTATTCCAACCAATCTTTTATTTTATTTCTGGTTGTGCATGCATGCAAGTGTGGCTGCATCGATTTGGGTCATAATCTCTCTGTCACTCTGTAAGCACTCTAGTGATTTGCAGCGCCCGCTGGACCGTGGCATACCTAGCAGAAGTATATCTCACCTTGGCATATTAGCACAAATGCATCTGCTTACATTGCATGATATCTTCTCTAGCGTAGCATGTGTGAGAACTGAAGGCATATACGCATGAATCATTCTTTAACAACTTCTATGTGGTTTATACAGGTCTTTGATAATTTGCTGGAAATAAACAAGTGTGTCATATATTCGTTTGGAAAAACTATAATATAACTTATTATTGATAATAGAAATCACTAGAAATTTGTTTCCAAGTGAAAAATATTTATTTATGTTTACTTATTTATTTCTTAGTGAAAAATATATTTTCGAGCGAAAATAAGCAGGAGACTTGCGGATAAACGTGGAAGCCAGGAATCGTATGTGTGGCAGATGTGCGCGGCGACTCTGGCAGAACCATCCGAGGAAACACTGATGAGCCCGTTGGCCGCGGCCACGGGGCGCTGACGAGCCCGTGATGGCCAGGGTTCAACCCTAGGTAGATCAGGGCCTCCCTCGTTGCCGCGGCGACTCAGGCATTGGTTTTCTCCTGCTGTGCGGCGGTGAAGAGGGCAGCGACGGCCGCCGCTTCGTCCCTTGCGTCCTGAGCGTGCCTCCGGTCCTTCCTCTTCGCCGACTGCACAACCCGCTCCTCGGGCGTCAACCTTTTCTTCTTGGACGGCCACGGTCTTGCGGGGGGCGCGCGAGGCTTGCCTTTTGCAGAGGCGACGGAGGTGATGAGATCGGACGAGGCGAGGGAGGCGAGGCGAGCGGCGGCATCGAGGGTCGGTGCGTCGTCGTCCATGGCCAGGAGCACGACTGGACGGGAGGGTTGGAGGAAAATGGTAGTCGTTGTGCCACCGACTGGCGGGCCAGGGCGAATCTGTTTACTGTCCGTGCTGACGCAAATGAGACTCAATTTTGGGTCAAGAATGGGTCGGCAAACGGACGAAAAAGCGTACATGCGTCGGTCTGGGTCAGCGCGCTGTGCCAATTTTTCTGTCCGCGGCGACCCAAACGGACACGCGCCGATGAAATGGGTCGGCGTGTTGGAGTTGCTCTTAGCAATTGTGATTGTGCCATGCATGTTTATTGAAAATCATTGGCGTGTGCTGCGATTCACAAGACCGTGGGTCCCATTCTCATCCGCACTATGCTAGATAGCATATTAAACTATGTAGTATGCATATGCATTTGTATTGAAGATAGCACGGATGCATGCTTGTGTGCATGTACTGCCGATAAACAAAGAGCAGCATGCATGTTGTATCAACCACAACGGGACTGATTAAACGATGGCATGGAGCCTACCGCCACCAAGTCTGGCGGGAGGGTAGCTAAGACTACCGCCGTTAGCTATGGCGGCAGGCCTCTGTACTTAGCAGACGTCGTTTTAACGTTGACCAATTGCTACCGCCATTGACTGTGGCGGTAGCCTGTCTTAGCCTACCGTCACGGGTCCTGGCGGTAGCAAAAGGGTCAGATTCCGATTTTTTTTACAGAATAGGGTCAGATCTCGATTAACTTGTAAAAAAAGTCAAAACACGAAAATTAGCCACGGTGCGTCGCAAAGATCAAAAGTTTCAGTTCCCGAGAAACGACCAAGTTTATGAGCTGTGAAAAGGGAAAAGGACACGCCGAGTCTAGTTTGCGCAAGAAGGTTGGCGAGCAACGAGGTTCATGTCGGGCGGTCGTTTCGTTCGAGCTAGGGACCGGAGCGTGTCCCATCCTTGCCGCCCTGTTGACTGCACTGCACGTACGTGGGATCCCTAATTAACAAGGCCTACCATACGTGCCTGTCAAAAATTAAAACAAAAAACCCATCCAGATCACAGTTCAGTGGAAGGAAAAAAAGGAGGTTCAGAGAACAACAAAAGGCAGAGTCATTGTGTCTGCCTCCATGTCATGTACTCCTCCCTACATCCTTTGCTTAATTATCGGGCTAATCTTGACACCACGGGGCCGGCAGGGGCCGTTGCTACACGATAAACCACACTGTCAATGTCACCCCCATGAAGTGCCATGGATATATTATATGGAAGAAAGAATCGAGTCGTAAAAGAAGTGCGTTCGTGCAATGGACACTAGAAAATCTAGAATGTGGTCATTGTCGTGTCCAGGAATCGGATGCAGTCGGTTTCGTCATAAAACATGCTTGAACGACTTCGGGAGGTGACATGATCGTGCTGTTATTCTAAGCAAAGTGAGGTTCTCTTCCAGATTCTGTAAATTGGCTGAACTAAAGTAATCCATGGACCGAGATTTTGCTCAGCATCAAAAAAAAAAGTTTTGCTGAGGAAAACAATTATCCTAGTGACAATGAGTAAACTCCAATTTAAACCTCAGTCGGGACATTTTGACAATGTTTATGTCTGGTCGTAACCTTTATGATGAATGTTATCATATTTTATTTTATTTCTCGTGGATCGGCAAGATACATAGCGTGGGAGTCAACTAGGCGGACAACCTATATGTCTTAATTAACTAGTATTTGACGCTGCAGTTGTGCGATGCAACTAGCTATACCTATTCCGCAAAATTGACTTTGTTTCACTACCAAATAACTTGGTAAATTTGAGGAAAGCTGACATTATTTTAGGAAAGGTGGTATATATATTTGGTAATGTGTACCCTATGAGTTGTTTACTGAATTGTTCTCTTTGTTTCTAAATATAAGATGTTTTCACAGTTTAAATTTAGGAACAGAGGGAGTAGCTATCTTCTGATCTAACAAGTGGATATAATTTCTCAGTCTCAGAAATAATAGAATGGGCTAAAAAGTTGTCAACATGTCACAACTAAAGGTAAAACACGACATCTATTTTCAGATAAGATGAGGGGTTATCACATTTTCACAATAATAAGTGCCTTTCTAACTTGAAAATCTTGCTCCCTTCCTATTTCCCTCTCACGTCTAATTCAATTTCCTTTTTGCTGCACTTTTTTCTTGGAGGCAACGCACGCCATAGTCTACTAAAACTCCATGCTCCATGGAAAAGAAGTTCTCTGGTTGATCGAGGCTGTGATGGGCCCATGTGGCTCATTATTATTTTCTATTTATTCCCGTCCAAATATTTATTTCTTTTTATTTTTTAACCTGGACAGTATGTACCTTATTTGATAGTTGGTTTGGGCTGCCTGCCACGGTAAAAAAACTCAATAAAATAGTCACTGTATAAACCGTGCCCGATGTTAGTTCCTAAGATATATTTTTGCGAGGAAGATATGCTTCTTGATGATACATGCAAATATGTTTCCTATTTTTTTCCTTCCTTATGGGTGCGCTTGTGACTGCTTCTTTTTTTCAAAAAAAAATTCCTTCTAATTTTCCCTATTATGTGCTCCTTCGCGGAAATTTCCTTCCCAATCCACGAATCGTGGAAATACGCTTCCTGATCTTTGAGTCATGGAAATATGCTGCCTAATCTGTGAATCATTGATTTCGTGCTGATGCATGAAAATCATGGATTGTTTCCCAATTTTGTTTGTTTATGAGACGATGAGGAAAAAAGTGGTCATGTTGTTTTCATGATTTACTTTGTTCATGATTGAGGTGAAAAATGTAAAGATTAAAATTTTATTTTATAAATGATCAAGGTAAAAGCATAAAATCTAAATGCTAGCATGGTCTTGTTTAATAACAAAATTATGATTTATGTGAGAAACGAGAGGACCGAATGAAAAATTACATAATGAGGACTCACTAAAATAGAAGACAAAGGTCGCGAGGGAAGCCAACAACGTTGCTCTCCGATCCGGCTCCGCGTCTATCAAGGATGACCATGGGCAGGAACCCAAGGTCATTGCCCTTATCGAGAGGGTGGGGAAGGGTTTAACACTAGCGCTTCAGCGACAGGTGTGGGGTCAACTCCAACACGGTTAAGGCTTAGTCCAAACAAGCAAAATCAAAACAAGTTAGTCAATCGACCCCGCAAAAAAAAAACAAGTTAGTCAATCATAACAGCCCGGCGACCCAATACAAATAAAAATCTAACCCAATAGGTGAAAAAACGGTGAGGCGAAGCGCGCATATCCCTCTAGTATGTTGGAAGCTACCTAGGCAGTAAGGAGGACGGAACTGATGTGCGAACGACACAGCCTTGCACGACAGCACATCATCGTGTGCATAGCAGCACTCTAAGGAGGATGTCATCCAGGCCCCAAGCAAAATCCAAACAGATGGGCCCACAAGGCGACATCCGCTTGATCGCACATCTTTTCACGGGGATAGGTCAGGATCGGTAGGGCAAGGACATCCACAATTAAGAAGATGGATGACCCAATCTAAATCGTTAACACCAAAGTAAAACGTGATTAAACTGCTAACCCCCACATCTTTTCTTTATCTAAGTTGGTTATGATCGGCATGATGGACCTATATGTGCTCTGCTGGCCATTAGCCCGGCCACGTGGGTCCCCGCCAGTCACCACGGTGCGCAATTGTAACACGCCCACCTCCTCCTCCTCCCTTGTCTGATTGTCTCTATCCCGCGTGATAAAACTAGGCTATAGTTAATTAGGCGATAGTGATGATGGTGAGAAGAAGTTAATGCTAACCGATCCCAAGTGGGGAAATTTCATCACCCCTAGAAAGGGGAAGCAAAAAAAGTATTCGTCAAGCAAAGGACCACCGGCTCGTCAAGCCAGAGTACTAAGGCTAGCCATAGTGGGGGTAACTTAGGTAGTAACTTAGCACATCCCAAGACAATCTTGCGTATGTGGCATGTATCTAATGAGGAAAAAGGTGTTTGTGGTACGTAACATAATATGTTACTGTAACATAGCATTTTCCGAGGCAAAATGAGTCTATGAGCTAATAAATGAAGTCATCTATGACACTACTACTATATTACTTTGCACTATGAACGTAGTAACTTAGACTAATATCATATGCATGATACTAGTATAAGTTACTCCCCACTATGACCAGCCTAAGGCTGGTTGTAATGGGGAGTATCATATACTAGTATCATGCATATGATACTAGTGTATGATACTACCTTCCTAATGCATAGTATTATATATTAGTATTATGTAGTACTCTATTTATTGCCATGCATGACACAAAATAGTATAACATTTAATATGATACTGTATCATGATATGATACTACACCTTCTCTTTCTTCATTTAATACTACGACACCTCATCAAAATTGGCTAGTTGGCATGCATGATACTAGCTATGATACTACCATTACAACCAGCCTAATATACGTGGTGGGAAGTGGAAGTGGATGCATGATCTGATGGCGTTCCTTCTAGCAAAGGACCACCGTCTCGTCAAGCCACGATTTCTCCCCACTCCATTTAGGATAAGCGTTCTTTTTTCTTTCCTTTTTTTTGCGGGGAAGGATAAGCGTTCGTTGGAGTTAAGTGTGTTGAAGACGCTCTGGCCACTGGAGTTAGGTTATGTGATGCTAATGTCAATCACATGTCGGAATGCTGCAGAACCCTACCTGGTGCCCTGGCGCACCGCGCAAATAGTTATTCAAGTTGGGCACTAGTCCCGGCCAAAAGGTCTCTCAGATTTTGTTCGTGGACGTTAACGTACTCATCAACACCTGATCGACGTAATAGTTCTGTGTAGCCAGCCAGCCGTAGTCGACAAGATCCGCGTGCCGCCACTTGTCAAGTTGCCCGATACCGCTACCGGGTAGAGGAAACGCAATATAATAATACGCCATTATTCCTGCTCAGCAGCTTAGAGCAAACGTTTTGCACTTTGCGGCAGCAGGCGGTAGTAGGCTAGTAGCCTGGGCCTGGGAGGAGACGATGTATCGGCGGCCAGGAGACGGCGCCACCACTTTGCCACGTACCGCGGGACAGCGACGCCTGATTAGGCGTGGTGGGGGCCGGGCGAAAGGAAAAAGGAGAGGCGAGGCAGGAGGGGGACAGGGGGATGGCGCGGTGTAGGGCGTGGCGGCGGCAGGGGACACTGCTGCTGGGCGCCACAACGTACGCGTCGCTCCCTCTACCGTCTCCGTGGGGACGCTGCTGACAACGATCACCCGCCCATCATCCTGCTTCACCATCGCGTCCATTCGCCCGTGTACCCTGCCGGTACAGGCGCACAGCGGACGGGGGCCGGGCGAGTTCAATTCGGCCTGGCTAACGAGTGGTACGTGCTCCGGTGGAGACGTGGACGGATCGCCAGTGTACGTACGTGCATGGTTTGGTTTGTGGTCCTCGGCGTAGCGATGCGGTGCAAATTTGACTTATACGTGTACATCCATACGTAGGACGACGTAGCTCGCAGTCGAACTCACCACGCACAACACAGTTTGTTTGCATAATAACCATTTGAACTGCCAGTTTACGAATGGGAATATCTTAACCTAGCCGTCACGATGGCACACTCATCCATCATTCGTGCATCCAGTCTAGCTTCGATTAGACAATTTGAGCCGAGAGTCCTACTACCCATTCTGACACCAAAGGTGCGAGAGCCTGCTGTTGCAACACATGGTCTGTCTCGAAACTCGTCCGGGAAAGCACTTCACTGTGATCGATCTTGTGCTGTCCTTGCTCCAGATTTATTCACGCTAGCTAGCTACTGTGTCATGACTAGATCTAGCAACTGCCAACAGCACGCACCACGCTTTAGAGCCTTCCGCCATTGAAAGCTCTGCATGCTACTTCCAGTCCAGTGATATATGCTCATGCATCTATAGGCATTTCCAGCTGGAATTGACTTTTGCCGGTGCTTGGCAATGCATAGCTAGGTACTAGTGGAACGATGTGGAATTATGACAGACACGTACGCCTCCACCGTCCTGATCGCTGATCGATCGTGCTAGGAGAACTATCTGTTCACGTGCAAGCTCGTCATGGCTAACCGGCTATCTAGCTAGCTCTGGCTTCAGGACCGTGCATGGTCCTGTCCCGGTGCCGACAGATGAAAAGCTAAATTCTGGTAGAGCACAGTAGGCTGTTTACGCACGGTTGGACGCGCGCACGCACGTACTACTCAAAGCAGTGCATGCATGAGTACGTACCTGCGATCGAGAAGACAATCTTCTGCCATAGTGCTATTAATACATTACAGCAACTCCAACGAACCAATCCAAACGGACGGTGATTTTGTCCGTTTGGATCGACCGCCCACCCGGCGTCTGTCCTGTTTTAAATTTGAATCGGCAGTGCGTCCAACGCGTCGACCCATATCTGCCGGCGTGGCCGCGCTATTTCAACAAATAACTCATTTTTGCATTGCTTTTGCATTCAAACATATAGTGAAATAACATAGTTTCAACCGAATAAAATAACATAGTTTTACAAGCTAAACACAAGTAAAAATGTCTCACATAGTTTTGCAAGCAGAACAAAGAAATACATCTATTGGTTGCCAACATGAGCCCACATATACTCAACCAAATCATGATGAAATTGGATGAACTGTTCAAATGTTGCCGCTCCTTCATGCTCAGACACAACATTCTCAGGGACGGCCCTATGTTTCGGGAGGCCCTAGGCAAACTCGATGACATGGGCTCCTATATTCTAAGGCCACATATATGTATGCGTGTGTGTGATACATAAGTTTGTAAACTTTTAACCACGCAACTTTAGTTTAAGATTTGACTATAATAATTGTTAGCATATTACGACGGAAATACTAAAAAGATAGCAAAATGAAACTAACATTACATGATTATCTAAAATAAGAACCAAATTTGACTGATTACATCAACAACAATAATACTTCAGTGCTTCAGAAATTGTTTCTTCACACATTTGTTGATGCAAAGTCATTAGGGCACAATCAAGACCAACATTGTCCAAGATATCCTTCTCAATGCAGAAATTTATACATAGGATGATTGGAACCCTAAACATTTACAGACTGACAAAAAATTAGGATGGTTGAATACATACTGTGAAAGATTAAATTTAATAAAATTATACATTAAAATTTTGAAACTTCATGTACACTGAAATTTAAGGATGAATCATGGATGAATAGTTTACGTGCATACTAAATAAAGAATAAAATAAACTATTGAAATTGGGGTTTGGGGATGGATCAGGAACATGGATGGATACCTACCATGTACGTTAGTATTACGTGATCTGGTGCGCAGCGCTCACGGCCCATATACGTAGTATAATGTACTGCCACCTTGACGATGCCGGATGGCCGGGCTGCGGACTGCCGTGCAGCACGCGCAGCGGCAACAACCAGTGGCGCGACGGCCGAGGCGCCGAGCAATAGGCAGGCTGACGGTGACAAACGAGAGGATGAAGAGTCGAAGACAAACAGACGAGAGGACGGAGATGAGGGAAAGGTTTGAGATCTTGGATTGATTTGTTTCACAAGGGAAATGAGGAGCCGCCAGTCATGCCCCGCATCAGTTGTAACTCACACCACGTGAAGCTTCGCTAATCGCTATATTCGTTTCATTTCTGGTATAAATTTTTTTCTTACCTATTTTTTGCTGAGCTATACTATATATGTATACTACATCATGGGTCCTCCTTGGGCCTTGGGCCCTGGGCCGTCGTCCCCCGGGCCATACAGCAGGGCCACCCCTGAACATTCTCACCTTAAAATTGAAACCCTTGATCGTACAGACGTTCCGGATGCTTATCTTCTACGATCATATTGTGCATAATCACACAAGCAGTCATCACCTTCCATAGTTTCTGCGTGCTTCAGGTATTAGCAGGATACCGAATGATGCCCCATCGAGATTGCAAAACACCAAAGGCACGCTCGACATCCTTCCTAGCACTCTCTTGCTCTTGGGCAAATCTTTTCCTCTTCTCTCCCACAGGGTTGGGGGTTGTTTTGACAATAGTGGTCCACTGAGAATAGATACCGCCACCTAGGTAGTATCCTTTGTCGTAGTTGTGGCCGTTGATAGTAAAGTTCCCTGGTGGGTTGTTGCCTTCGGCAAACCTAGCAAACACCGGCGAGCGGTGAAGCACGTTGGTATCATTGTGTGATCCGGTCATGCCAAAGAATGAGTGCCATATCAAGAGATATTGAGATGCCACGGCCTATAGTATGACAGCGCAAGCCCTGACATGACCCTTATACTGCCCTTGCCAAGTAGAAGGGTAGTTCTTCCACTCCCAGTGCATACAGTCTATGCTGCCGGCCAAGCATCTCCGGGAAGTCCCTCCTGGCATTCATTGCCAACAAACGGGTTGTATCTTCAGGAGTCGGCTCTCTCAAGTACTCAAGACCAAACACAACAATAACAGCCTTGCAGAACTTATACAGGGACTCTAGGCATGTAGGCTCGCTCATACGGACGTACTCGTCAATGAGATCACCTGGCACTCTGTATGCAAGCATTTGGACTGCGACAATGCATTTCTGATAAGAGGAGAAACCAATCTTTCCAACAACATCCTCTTTGCACTCTAAATAGTCATCGTAGCCGACCACCCCCTCTCTAATACGGTTGAAAAGATGCCTACTCATACGGAAATGGCGGCAGAATTTCTGATGTTTGAACAACGGATTTATTGTATCAAAGTAGTCCTTCCAAAGAAGGAGATGCCCGCTCTCTCGGTTGCGATTCAACGCTGGAAGGTGGCCCGGGAATGGAGCAGAACAACGGCCGCTGGCTATTGAGGTGGTGATGCATCAACACGGCAGCCAATATCTACTCCTCGTTATCGGACGACGAATCATCGGAGTCGCAAAGGAAATTGTGAAAAAAGAACTCGTCGACGGAGTCCATTTTGTACCTTGCCAAACTATCGAACAACTTGCGGGCGTCGACGAAGGAGACGGCCGGCGAAGGGAGTCACGGCGCACACGAACCAGCTAGCTGCCCTGTCGGCGTCCGACGAGCGTGTTGGTGTGGATCTGGCCGGGGCGGCGAGGCGACTTCTTGTTCGCGGTCGCGGATGTGTCGAGGTGGAGCGGGGGTGGGAAGTAGTCGGTTCCCCGGCGGCAAGACGGCGGTGGTGGGCGACATGAGAGGTGACGGCGTTGCTGAGCGGATGTTGCGGCGCCGACGACTGGCAGAGTCACCTGAAAAATGGGCGGCGGCGGCGGCGACGAAGGAGGTGGGCGAGGGTTGCTGTTGGATGGGGGGGGGGGCAATGTGCCACCGACCAGCGGACCCGGGGGGAGGAGAAGGCGAGCGCGCCGCGTCCGTCTCATGTCCGCGCCGACGCAAGAATGGGCTGGATATAGGTTGCCCGCAGACAAAAAACAGACGAGCGTCCGTTTGATTCGGCGCGTTGGGCCGTCTTTTGTGTTTCCGCCGATTCAAACGGATGCCAACGGACGAAATGGTTCGTCCCGTTGGAGTTACTCTTACTACACTTGTACATGCACTCATCTGCTGCTTCCCGAAATATAACAACGAAATCAACGAATTAAACATGCATATACAAACTAGTAAATCCTAGAAAAACCTTGCATTTTTTTTGAAAGGAAAACTTGCATATATAGTACGCTGGCCCTTGGATTCGAATGCTACTAAATCCGACACGAGCCAAAGATATGGCAGGACCCTGCGAGCGTGTCTTTCCCTTTTCCCATTTCCCACGTGGCGGCAGGAGTCGGCGAACGATCCACCAAACCAGAGCCCCTCCCGCCCCATCACTGCCAAAAGGCAGTGGGCCAGCGAACCCGAACACCACCACCACACCGAGCGCTGCTACGCCGGTCGCGTCGGATCATTGGATCCATCTCCCCGTATCGAACCTTCCCGATCTGCCGAGGCAGGCGGACCAGAGCACGCTCCCGGCCCGGGGACGGCGCTCCTCTTCGGGCACTCGCGCAAGGAAAACGAGTCGCGCGCACGTACGCTCCCGGGGATCCGCCGATCTGATCACCCGCCACCTGACCACGCACGGACGTACCGAGTACGTGCGTGCCCCGCGCGTCCAGTGCGCGTGGCGCCTAGTAGCGCGTCGCAGTGCGTGCTGGCCGCGGCCGGGGCGAGCAACTGGGCAGGATGGGTCGGGGTCTCGGGTGGGATATATGCCCTTTCTACGTGTTTTTCCTCTTTTTCTGGATACCGACGTTTTTCTCTTCTCTTTCCTACTAGTATTTCATATGGACATTTCTGCGTGCGTTTACTTACTTTCAATGGGCCGGGTTTCCATTTTCCAAGTCATCATTGGTGCTGAGACAAGAAGCTGATGTGGTTTCACTGTAGACCGCGGCACATCGTAGCAATCCACTATAGCCATGGCACGGAAATTGGTAATGGGAACGGTTGTTGCTGTACGCTGTACCTGTGCGAGCGATGGTCCTGCTGCCGGGGAAAACAACGAGTGAGCTGCCACCGGGATAAGATAAATCATCGGCGCCCCCGGCCTGATGCATATACGCCGCTGAGATCTAGCATAATGAAGATCCTTAGCACGACGCGTCTCTATTATGGCCTTTTTTTGGTACGTCGATCTCTGCCATTTGTGCCAGGACCTTCCTCACAAAACGAAGTTAGACATGAGGATATCCTTATTACTGTGACGTTTAGTGCATTGGCACCGGGTTCACTTAGACACACGTACCATCTTCCACCAAGGAAGAAATCCTAAACACATTAATTGAACGTGGAGTTCTTGCACGAAAAAAAAACACTTTCTTTTAGAGAATTTTTTTTGATCTATTTATCAACTGTCAAGGTATTACAAAGATCACCAAAAGTAAAAAATGCATCCAGGTCTGTAAACCATCTAGCGACGACTCACTACTAGGGAAAAGCCTAGCAGTAGCGCGGGTTATATGTTTATCAGTAGCGCGGGTGGCCGCGCTACTGATACGACGGTACAACTAATGCTTATCAGTAGCGCGGCCTGACCAGCGCTACTGCTAACAAGGGATAGCAGCAACGTTTGTCTGAAACACGCGCTGCTGATATTAGCTGCACCGTCCTTGTGCAAAGAGTGGTACTGCTAAGAGCACGCTGCTGCTAATGCCACACCCCACGCTACTGTTATTAGTTTTTGAAAAAGAAATCTGCTCCACATTTTGTGCTGCTGAATTTTGTTTCGAGCTTTATACAATAATCTCTAGCATATCATACACATACAAATGTAATCATAGCATAAACATAGCGATACAAGGTGGTCATCATCATAATCATCATCCAACAGAAAGTGGTCTCTCGTCATCATTTCGAAAATAGTGATACAAGTCTTGAATACTTGCAACTACATCGTCATCCATCTAAACAATGATATACGTGAGAAGAGCTATCACTATGAGTGAGAGCGGAACTATGCAGTACATGAGGCGGCTGTTACGAGTCCTCTCTCGCGCTAGCGTGATACTCAAGTAACTAGCTTCTGCTTCTTGTGTGCTTTTGAAGCCTTTATGGCTGGCGCCCGAGACCCCATTCACTTGCGCCTGACACTCAGGCCACTCGATGTACACCCCTGAAACCTTTCCTTTGTACACGACATATAACTGCTTCCTCGCCGTCAAGAAGCTTGGTACATGTTAGAGATGCATCTTCATCAAGAGGATGTATAATCATATGCAAAAAAAATATACTAGAGCAACACGAAAAAGAAAGGGTTAGCAACTAGATGCAACATATAGTACACAAACTAATTAACTAGAGGTACGCAGGTCATCGTACCCAAACTAACAAAGTAGCGTTACACAAGTTCGTCAGGGACCGTGGACATCACAAAGTTTCATCACTACAGAAAGTATACAAGTTCAACCGACACATATAATCATCATCGGCATCGTAAATCACTAGAACTTCCATCCTTCCATATCATCGAGGATGGACCCTAGCTTCTTGAACGGCGTGAGGTCATGACGTTGCATGCCTATGCGAGTTCAGACGTCAGCTCGCGATATAGGGCCATGGTGGAACATCCCCTTCTCATCAACGACTTCTTTCATGATGATCGTCGCAATGTCCCTTTGATGCGAAAGAAGTCATCTCTAAGTTTATAATCCGCTTCTCCATGATATTCTACCCACTTGCGGATATGGTCATCGTTTCTGTTTGTGATGCGAAGCTTTTGGTGATTTGTGCTGAACTCAATCATGAGATGGAGGATGTAGAATCCATCTTTCTTGCTTGGTTTTGGGACATGGATGCAACAGAAGTTAGTTTTATGTGCGAAATCCATCTTCTTGTTCCTTTGTTTCCTGATCTGCACGTGGCCACCCCTAATGCTGAAGCCTTGGGGAGCATCATCTAGAATATTCATTATGTTAGTGTAGTCCTTCTTCTCGTAGTTTCTGGTAGGGTCCAAATACACGGCGTGGGAGAATCGCGGGTAAAGAATGATAAGGGCGGCGCCCCCATTGCTGCGGGGAAAAAGACACCTCAAATTATTCTCCATATGTGTGAGAAGGAATGCTTGAAATGTACGAAAGGGTTGTCCGGAACTGACTTACTTTGGATGATAAGGTAGGAGGACAATTTCCTGGTCCTTATTCTGTACCATGAAGTTTTGGAGGTACTCCCTAGCAGTTTCACGCTCAAAGTCGCCGAGACTCAAGAAGGACTCGTGCATGTAGTACAGATCTGCCACACAGATTTGCGAGACTTCTTCTCTCTTCATGACGGAGCTCATATGTAGCGCATAAAGGCGGACGATTGTAAAATCGAGCCGCCTTGTCAGAAACATCTCGAAAATATGGTCAAAACCGCAAGAAGAACACCTGCACGGGCCGTGTGTCGACGTAGCACTTCCCCTCAGGCACATGAGCCGCGTATGTTAGATATCCTCAGGCACACGACAAAGGCACACATCCCGGACGGCAAAATCATTTGCCGTCAGCCAGCGGACGACAAACTGTCCGACTGAACACGTGCCAGCAAAGGCCTTCTTTGCCGTCCGCTTTGCAGAAACAGACGACAAAGGATTGTGTCGTCCACCATCCGAGGCCAGCGGACGGCAAAGACAACGGACGGCAGTGGTGTGGGTTGAGAGCCGTTAGGGGTTAACGGCGCTCTTTGCCGTCCACTAACAGACGACAAAGAGCTTAGCTAGGGCAGCACTAGGAAGCTGCCACGTGGCCAGATATGCCGTCTGCCAGCAGACGGCATATATGTCCCTGTTTGCCAAGCCTATTTGGCACTTTGCCGTCCGCTTGCAGACGGCAAAATGATCAAATAGGCAGCCAGTGTTCCCAGTTTGCACAAGTGACTGCCACGTGTCCTCTTTGCCCTCTGCTAGCGGACGACAAAGCTCTTTGCCGTCGGCTAGCGGACGACAAAGAGGCTATACATCCCTTGTTTTTATGTAAATCCAATTAATTAGACATGATTTCAAATACAGATATACATGCATACATATCCAACATATCCAACAGCATGCCCAACAACATATTTCATCAAATCCAATAACATAGTTCAACAAAGTCCAACATATCCATATATACATAACCAGAAACAAGTTTCCAACAACATATCCATATAGACATACATATCCAAACAAGTTTTCATAAACAACAAGGAAGCACAAGAAGAATAGTACACTCCATGAATCCAAGCTTCCTCATGTAAAGCCAATCTGCAAATTGGGAAAGATGAAAGTTAAAAGAAGAAGAAAACTAGTTAGAAGAAGAAGAAGACGACGACGAAGAAGAAGAAGAAGAAGAATAAGAAGAATAAGAAGAAGAAGAAGAAGAAGAAGAAGAAGAAGAAGTAGAAGATTTCTTTCTTCTCTTTCTTTTTCTCCTCTCCTCTTCTTTATCTTCTTCTTCTTCTAACTAAGGTAGGTAAAAATGCCATTTTATTGGTAAGCTAGGTAAAAATGCTAAGTGTAGGTCATTTTAGAGCTAAGGTAGGTAAATAGGTCATTTTGGAGCTTAGTAAGGTTATTATGTCATTTTCAAGGAAAATAAGCTGAGTATATCATTTTGGAGGTAACAAAGATTATCATGCCATTTTTTACCTTTTTACCTAAGTATGCCAAGTATGTCATAAATGAACTGAATAAGCTAAGTATAGCTCATTTTTTATCTAACTTAGGTAATTATGCCATTTAGGAGGAAAATAAGCTAAGTATCCATTTGTAAAGCAAAACATTAGAGAAAACTTACCCTCATCACAACAAATATGATGAAGATCGCAACTAAGGTAACAATTGATCCAACGGCATAATGATACCAAGCCTCATTATCAATGGCATATTTTCTAATCTTCTTAAGCTTCAGGCGCATTGCATCCATCTTCAAGCGCATTGCATTCATCTTCATCTTGTGATCATCGATGACATCGGCAACATACAACTCTGATGTCATCTTCTCTTCTTCAGTTCTTTTAATTTTTTCTTTCAAATACTCATTTTCTTTTTAACTAAATTTAACTTCTCGACAAGAGGGTCGGTTTCAAATTCCGGTTCACATACCTCCTAGATTAAAATATCTCTATGTCAACTTGATGGCCATAATTTTCATAAATGTGAAATGCAACAAATAGGTATGAAAGAGAACTTACCACATCCGAATCATAAAGCGTGCGAGGGCCGACGGGGACGGACATCAAGACCATGGCACTATGTATAAGAAAAAATCATACAAAGTAAGAAAATTATACATACCAACTATATAAATCATACAATCATACAAATAACTATATAAATCAAGTACAACATAAAAATTTGAATACCTAATAATCACTATCGGTAATGACGTCCTCATCATCATCATTAATAATAAATGCATCATCATCATCACTATCGGTAATGACATGCTCATCATCATCATTAATAAATGCATCATCATGTGGAAGGCCACCTTTACGTAATCGTTCAAGCATTGACAAGTCATCTACAGCAGTAACTTCTTCCTCTTCCGACTCTTCTTGTTCCGGCTCAGGAGTGAAGTCGGGTTCACTATCATTGTCCACTTCAATGTTCTGGGGTGGAGTAGAGCGGTTCTTGAAACGTTTTTTGGAAAGATGTGTTTCTTGGAAGAATTCTCCTTTGTCATATGTGTCTTGGTTAATGTGAGGTTCATAATCCTCTTCATTGGGGGGAGGTGGTCTAACACGTGGCAGCACTTCATAAACGACATCCCAACCACTGAGATTTGGATAACTTTAACAGGCCCACGATAGATGGAAAACTTGGATTGCTTGTTGAGCCATAATATAGACATCGGGAACATCCAAATGGGTGCTTTGTTTGATTTCGACTAGCCCTATATGTTCATGAGACCTTCTAGTCTCCCTCGGCTGGAACCAATAACATCTGAAGACTACGACGTTTGGTGGGTTTTCACCATAGAATTGAAGTTCATAAATTGCTTCAACTCTTCCATAATACTCAATACCTCCTTCGCCGATAGCAGAGACACAACAATTTGTACACTTTTGGTCGGCCATAGATAGCTCTTTGCCATAGGTATGAAAGCGATACCTATTGATGTCGTAATTGTCAAATAAACGGACCTTATAGTCAAAACCATTAGCTACTTGTCTCAATTCGGCATCCATAATCTCTGAATTAGCCTACAAATTTAATACAAAAGGATTGTTGCATTAGTCGCAAATTAGCCAAAGAAATGAAAGGGTCTAATGGAAATTACCATTTTTTGAACCAAGAGATGAAACCGGGATATTCGCCTCCTTGCTTTGCCAGAAGCTCATACTCTTCGACGGAATCCTTTTGGATCACCGCTCCATATGAGAATATGGCGACGTATCGACTTCATCAAATCTCTAGGAATAAGAGCAGTTCAAAGGAATTAGAAGTTGCGAAACAATGTACCGAGATCTTACTCGATGTACAGCCGCACTTCTGTTAGGTTGTTAAAGAGATACAGTGAAATGGTCCCGCCATTCTTCAACATCCAACGATACTGGTTTCCAACCACTGGCTGGTGCAAGATTCCCTTTGAATAGGCTGAGGTTGGATTGACCCTTTTTAGGGTCCTCAGCATTGTACCGAGGCTTCGGATTATGCAAATGACGATTTTTGGCTTCATAGTGTGCTGTCATGAAGCTTGTCGCCTCCTCAGTGATGAATGCCTCGGCCATCGATGCTTCTATTCTACGTTTATTTTTTACATTTTGCTCAAAGCGTCTTCTGCATCCTCTCAGTTGAGTAGCACCAACGATTTTGCACGGGCCCCCCCCCAATCATGCCTCGGTCGGGAGATGCAAAATCAAATGTTGCATTGGATTAAAGAAGCTTGGCAGAAAGATCATCTCTAACTTGCAGATCAACTCCGGCGCCAACTGTTCCATTTCTTCTAGGAGGCCAGGCGATAGTTCTTTCGCACAAAGAACATGGAAGAAATAGCTCAGCTCTGCCAGTACTAGCCATTCATCCTCAGGGATGAACCATGCAACATCATCGACATTATCCGCTCAATCCATATGTGCCAATCATGACTTTTTAGACCAAATATTTTCAATTTTTCAAGACTCGCTCCCCTCTTTAGAGTTGCCGCATACCAATCGAGGAACATCAACTGCATTTTCACCCACAAAGTAATTTCCTTCATAGCTAGCCTTCCAAGATTGAACCATGCCTTTGGCTTCATCCAGTTCCGCTTTCCTTTTGGTTCTTGCATGTTTTGTAACGGTCTATCGCATAGCTCCTCTTGATCGTCTCTAGCCTTAGTCTTGTCCTTTGATTAACCCTCTATGCCGAACAATGTACCAAAAATGGCTTCGGTGATATTATTTTCAGTGTGCATCACATCGATGTTGTGTGGGCAAAGGAGGTCTTTGAAGTAAGACAGATCCCAGAAGCATGTCTTGTGAGTCCAGGCGTGTTCCTTATTATACCCCTTGAAATACACTAGACGCTCTGGATCTGGCTCGAGGGTGTTTAACTGATCTAGGGTCTGTTGGCCTGTCAACGCAGGTGGTGCAGAGTGTTTGACAACTCTACCTTTGATGAAGTTCTTCTTGTCTTTCCTGAACTTATGGCGAGGATGTAGAAACGGTCTATGCAAGTCGAAGCAACTATACTTGTGCCCTGCCGTCAGCCAACGAAACTCAAGAGCTCCCTTGCATGTGGGGCACGGGAACCTTCCATGCACACACCAGCCAACGAATAGCACATACGCCGGCAAGTCATGCGTCGAGTACATGTACCAGACACGCATTATGAAGTTCTCTTTGCTAAAGGCATCATATGTCTTGAACCCATTGTCCCAAGCTTCTTGCAATTTGTCCTTAAGCAGCTGCATGTACACATTCATATTCTTCCCGGGATAGTTGGGCCCTGGAATTATCAACGTCAGGAAAATGTTCTTTCTTTGCATAATCTGCCCGGGGGGGGGGGGGAGATTGAGTGGAATAACAAACACGGGCCAACAGCTGTATGGGGCTGCCATCTGACCAAACACACTAAACCCATCTGTGCTGACAGCGACTCGAGGATGCCTTGGATCTGCCGTTTCTTCCTTATGTAATGCATTGAAGCGCTTCCACGCTTCACCATCCGATGTGTGCACCATCATCACATTCCCATCTGCATCTAGTTCGGTTCTTTTGACCGTTTTGTGCCATGTCATCTGTCTGGCCGTCTCTTCAACCATGTAAAGATGTTGAAGTCTTGGTACGATTGGCATATACCGAAGAACATTAACGGGTATTTTGGCATGCGTCTTCTCACCCATACCGTTGTCTACCACAATATACCTGGGCGAATTGCAAATGGGACAATAGTTCAAGTCCTCATACTGAAGCCTAAATAAGACACATCCTTTCTCACAGGCATGTATCTTCTCATAGGGCATCTTAAGAGCACGGAGGATTTTGTCTGACTGGTACAGGTTTGGAGGTAGCACATGGCCTTTGGGTAGAAATCGTCTGAATACTGTCATCATCGCATCGTAGCATTCTCTGCCCAAACTGAATTGAGCCTTCAAAGACATTATTTGTGAGATGGCATCTAGATGACAAAGCTCAGTGTGCTCGTGGAGAGGACGTTTTGAGGAATCCAACATTTCAGTGAAGGCCTATGCAGATTCCTCCATCTCCTTGTCCGAGTCCCAGCATCATCAAAGTCTTGCACCATGTCTGCAGTCCCGGTACCATGCTCGTTGGTGCGATGATGAACCACCTCGGCTCTGGCACGTTGGGCAGACTCACCATGTAATGTCTAGACCGTGTAATCAGGCGTAAAACCAAACTTCTGCAGGTCTTTACTCATTTCAAGCTCGTCCCACTTTTTACAGTTGTTGCACCGGGCACAAGGGCACCAGCTTAGTTCCTGGCCATTTGCAAATGCGGCTCTAACAAACCCCTTGGTTTTTGTTAACCATTCCTTGGTCCAAACTTTCTGACTAGTGTAACCGGTGTACATCCATGCACGATCACTCATATTGACTTCCTACTGGACACACAAGAAATATATACATAATTAAGCAAATCGTACCCATCAGTTAATGGAGTTTGTCAGTTTTATTACGTCCATGCAACCTACACACTAATAGGTAAAGATAGGTCCTAATCCCACCCGAGTATGTGTAGATTGGGTTCATTTTCCCATGCTTTGCTCCGGATCCGACGCAAAATTTCGGCAGCACCTCCCTGTTTTTCTCCTAATACACGTCTAGGCAATAAGCAAAGAGGATGTGTACCGAGAGAACAATAGGGAGGCACTGACAAAATTCTGCATCGGATCCGGAGCAGAGCATATGGGAAAACAAACCCAATCTACACATACTCGGGCTGTCCATGGATAACGTTGGACAATTTGAAAGAATCACGATTATAAATATGCAAATGCATGCATATTTATAGATGTAACCCTTTCGAATGGGAGACACATAGTGGTTACGCATACTGATGATTGACACCTAGAGCTAGCAAGCTTCATCGGCACGAAGACCGGAACATAGAAAATGAAGGCGGGAGGAGGAGATGTCATTTGTGCTCACCAACGAACGCATGGGCGGAGCTCGTCGAACACTAGACCCTCACAGCAACGAAATAACTGCACATTTAAATCGAAAGATGAGTAACATAGCAAGTATTCGACACCGACGACCACATGTACCTCGCATTGACGATACTTGCTATTTACGATACCATCGACACCGAGGAACCCCCTAACCCGCTCGTCCCAGGTAAACAAAATAGCAACTACCATCAATGCAAGTTACATGAGGCGGTCGGCGTTGAACACTAGATCCACATCCCACAAGTGAAGCCGGCGCCCGACGTCCCGCAACAATAGTTCTGGTGGCCGATGACGGTCGAACACCTTGGCGAATTTGTCTGGCAGCCTCTGCGATGAGGATTAAAGCCAAGTTTTGAAATTTCAAACAACCAAACCGACTTGAGTTCGTTTATGTGTTTCAAGTTTCAACACATCTTTCAATCGTCATCTTTGAGGTTGCGAGACAAATTTGCAATGGTGTTCGACCTCCATCGACGCCAAGAACTATTGCTGCTGGACGTAGGGCCCCTATGTCACTTGTGGGACGTGGATGTAGTATTCGACACCGACGGCCACATGTACCTCGCACTGATGATACTTGCTATTTAGGGTACCATTGACACCGATGAACCTCCTAATTAACCCCCTAATTCGCAATGGTGTTCGACCGCCATCGACTCTGAGAACAGTTGCTTTGGGACGCCGGACGTTGGCGTCACTTGTGGGAAGTGGATGTAGTGTCAGGGTGTGGGTCAGGGTGTGGGTCGGGGTGTTATTTTCTTCTTCTTCTTCTTCTTTCTCTTTTTTCCTCAGGTACGGCGACGCATGGTCGACGGGTCAGCACTCGGACCGGGGGTTCTTGGCATGGGAGTTGGGACCGGCAGGACCCACTGGCTCCACCATCTATCCCCTCAGCAACCCTCTTCCTTTTTCCCTTTTTCCTCTTCTTCTACTTATTCTTCTTTTTTCAATTTTCTTCTTCTTCTAATTATCTAAACCTAAATCTGGCAGTAACCTAATCCTACCACTATAACCTAAACCTAAACACAAAAAACAGTAGAACAAAATCACCTTGGCTCAGCGGTGGTGGAGGAGGCGGCAGGCGCCGGGGCGGCGGGGGCGGGGTAGCGAGCCAGGGGGC
>NC_041383.1:138494265-138574798 GCF_002162155.2 Triticum dicoccoides | reverse complement strand
ATGGGGCGGGCGCCGGGCCGGGGCAGCGTGGCAGCGGGGCGGTGTGGCGATGGGGCGGCGGGATGGTGGGGCTATGGGGCAGGGCGGCAGGGCGGTGGGGCGATGGGACGGGGTGGCGGGGCAGAGCGGCGGTCGAGGGCGGCGTCGCGGGTGGTGAAGGAGGAGATCGAGAGAGAGAGGGGTGGGGGCGCGGGCGCGATCCCTTTTCTGCTAGTAGGTCACAGTTCTTTGCCATCTGCTATCAGACGGCAAAGAGCGTACCTAGTGGGGTGGGGCCAGGGGGAAACGGCGACCTAACGACCATTTTCTTTGCCGTCAGCCAGCAGACGGCAAAGAAAATGGCCGTTAGGTCGTCCTCGTAAGCCCGCGACCCACCCTCTTTGTCGTCTTCCATTGTTGTCCGCTGCCTCTTTGCCGTCCGTTTTTTGGTGGCTGATGGCAAAGCCTTTCTTTGCAGTCCGCTAGCTAACGGCAAAGAGTCGGCAGACAGCAAATCTGGTGATTCCAGTAGTGTTGAGCTTGTGTTGAGGCGGCATCTTTAGGCGTGTCCGGTGAGGATTTCAGGAAGAGAGACTTCTTGAAATCCCCGCTAGGACGTTCCTGCCTGGGCGGATCATCCATATCCTCATCAGCATGCTGATAGCCTGATTCGTCATATGGCTGACTCATCATATCTAAGTCACCATCATAGGTGCCTGTATTGAGGAAACCCATTGGGTCCTCCGTCTCCTCCATCTCATCATCCATTCTTTGTTCTACGGGGCCGATTACATCAGTCACTATTAGACCCCCTTCATCACATCGTCCGCCGCTCTCACCGGACACTACAGGAGCTAGTAATTGCATAGGCGGGGTGGTGGTCTCCATACATGCTTGTTGATGTGTGGTTATTGGTGTGCTCTCGGCCGGCTCTAGACGAAGAAGATTCTTCGGCCATAGCAGCACCCAACCCTTGCAGCTTCCAATCCACAACGGGGTCTCGTCGTCCTCTCCCCCTAGCTGTAATGGAGGAGGCAAATCCTCATGCCCCGATTTCACACTGGACAAGTTAACCCTGAAGTGCCCAACGGGCATCGGCTGGTTGTGGAACATGAGTTGCAAGGGCTTAGTTATCACCCCCTTTCCCACGCCCACCTTCTGGCCTTTGATCAAGTAGAGTATGGCGCACGGGGTTTCGTCGGCCTTCAAACACATGTTTGCGGCGTAAAACATCCGAAAGGCAACGGAAATGGAATATTATAGATATATATGTTGGTGCGACATGTAATTACTGTGAGGGCGTCGAGCTCAACCAAAGACGAAGGCCCGCCTAGCACGCCAGAGATTGAGGACGGGCTGCTATGAGCGAGTGCGGGTGCGAGAGCATGCCCGGTTGCCTGAGCAGGTGATGGTGCGGTGGTGTTGTTCACCGAGTTGCTCCCGACAAAACTGAGCATGGGGAAATCATGGACCGTCTTGTCTGGATTTTCCTTCGTCCAGTTGATGATAGCCAGGACCAAGTTAGTAGCGAAATCATTTCTGCAGGCATTTACAGCTGCATCTACTACCTGCTTTAGCAAATCATGTTTCTCCTCGACTGCTTTTTGCGCGTCCTCAGCTGCTTTTTTCTCAACCGCAAGATTCACCTTCTCGTCGATGTCCGTCTGACTAAACTTCTTTTTCTGCATCTTGGCCTCCTGGACCTTGTTGTAGAACACCTTCCACGTGGCGCCGTCTCCGGCGTCATGCACACGTCCATATTGCGGTCGCTGGCCCAAAGGGAGTCCCTTAAGTTTGTTCAAGGCCTGGTTGAGAGGGGTGTCCCACTTGGGCCTCATTGGTGAAGTAGGGGTTTCGACTGCAAGCTGGTGTTGCTTCTGCTCTCGAAGGAACGTGAACCATTTACGAATGTGTAGTCGACTTGATTAGGAGCTAAATGTAAGGTGGTAAAAGAATAATTATTAGTAATCTAATCAATCTCCTTGTGATCTCGTCTGTGTAAAAAACCTTCTTTTTCTTATCCCACTTGTAACGGGCCCTGATTAAGTCACACTCCAAGGGGTTGATGAACTTCGCGAAGGGGTCTGGGAGACCCACGGCTTCATGTTCCGCGTCCTCCTTATCCCATATGGGCCTTTTGCCAAGGTATACATGGCTTCCGAGGCGATTCTTCCCCGTGTTCCTATACTGAAGGCTCTTGAATTTCGCAGCCTTAGCCTTGGCTGCCTCAGTAGCGCAAGTGTCCTTGAACTTTTCGAACTACTCTTCCGTAAGTGTCGGATTTTCCTCCAGAATCTTGGACAGTGGTTCCTCGGCCTCAATAGCTCGTTTCACCCTCCCTTTCCAAGAGGCCAAATCATTGCTGAACATGCCCCTGGCGTGATTGTTAATCTTTTTCATCTTTGGATCATCCCACGGTTGCTCTATGCTATCATCCCGGTGGGGGAACTTGAATCTCTTGTGCAACTTCGTCAGGAGCAACTGCCTCAAATGTTCTTTACTCCTTAAGTCATGATCGTTGATGCTCGTGCATTCCCCTAGGATGCATCCTACTTGGTTCCCATAGCACTTGCGAGGTTCTTCCTGCTCTAATGGATCAAATTTGCCAGGTGTCATCTTTGTGATCACCAGTCGTCCGATGTCGAGTTTGTTAGGTTTTCGTATCCTCTGCTTCTTTCGCTTCTTCTCTCCGGTAGCGGCATCGGCACCGGTATCTTCCCCGCCGGTCTCGGCGCCTCCATCGGTGTCGGCGCCGTCGGTGTCGATGTCAGCGTCAGTACCATCATCGAGGCCGACCTGCAAACCTTGACTGTGCTTAGCAGACAAAAAGTTAAGGTACTCTTGTTCACCCTCATAATCCATCTCCTCTGCATTTTGGTCGGAAGGCCCGATTTCTTCGTTGTTCGACATGTTTCCTATGATTAAGTCTCCTCATTTAATTCTAAAAAATAAAAAAAGAGAAATGACATAAAAAATATCTATGTTTGCCCGAATGCCGTTCCCAGCAACTCCCGGCACTCGATATGCCTACTTTCTAGCACAAGTCATGCCAAAATTCACGAAATTTTTTGGCATGACCTTTGCTAAAAAGTGGACACATTGAGCGCTTGAAATTCACCGCAATGGAAATGAATCAACATTCCGGCCAAACATAGCCACTCGGATCATTTACCCTGCACATCACATGTCCAAATGACATGTCCAAATTCCAAATATGGCGTGTCCAAATCACATGTCCACATATCACATGTCCACTTCAAATTTGCATATAAAAGGAAGAAAAATATAGAACTTGAAGAAAAATGCAAGAAGTCATGTTTTCTTCAAATTTAGAACTAATCTGTCCACTTCAAATTCTGTTTTTTTAAATAGCAACAATTGCTTTAACTAAAAAATTTCAATAGCAACAATTGCATTAACTAATCTGTCCTAGGTTTCATACTAATTCTAATTAACCAACTAGCACTATAAAATTTAAATAACACAATTGCTTTAACTAAAAAATGCAAGAAACCTATATAATCAATTCTGTTTTTTCTTACACTAAAAAATAGCCTAGGGTTCACACTATTTCATACTAACTAGCACTAAATAGCAGAGAAGAGGGGAGGGGAGAGGGCTTACAACGGGCAGAGAGTAATCAAGCTCCAAGATCTCCTCGACCCTTCCGTAAAATCTCTCAGTTGTGTTGTTGTCGCTGACGGTCATGCATTACATCGTCACCCCTGAGTTCTGATCATCATTGTCCATATCTTTGGGCTCCGTGTAAAATGTGTATCCGTTGATATCATATGCCTGATAGGTTACGAGGTTGGAAGAGGGGCCATGTGCTAAGGCGTATATGAGCAAACCGTCCTTACAGCCCTCTTCCGAGGGATTAGCAATAATATGCTCTTTGAACCAATGCAGGAAAGTGGAGTTGTGCTCTCTAGTAACTTCGGCGTCCGTGTTGCATACCCCCCCGTCACGATACTTCTTTGCAATAATTTCTTTGTGCAGTGCCACGAAAGGATCTACCTCGTCTAGGTGTTGTAGAACTACCAAGTTTGCTCTATCAAAGTCGTTGCGTCGATTTGAGTATGCCACGTGTAGTTCCCTGCGACCGCTGGAGTGACCTTCTCCTTCAAGCCTCCCATCGTGCTTGTTAACAGGCAAACCAAATGTTGGGGAATGTAACGATAATTCAAAATTTTCTACGTACCACCAAGATCAATCTAGGAGATTCTAGCAACAAGAGAGAGAGAGAGAGAGAGAGAGAGAGAGAGAGAGAGAGAGAGGATGAGCATCTTCATACCTTTGAAGATCGCCAAGCGAAAGCGTTACTAGAACGCGGATGATGGAGTCGTACTCGTGGCGATTCAAATCACGGAAGATCCGATCTACACCGAACGGATGGCGCCTCCGTGTTCAACACACGTACAGCCTAGGGACGTCTCCTTCTTCTTCATCCAGCAAGGGGAGAGGAGAAGTTGAGGGAGATCTTCGGCAGCACGACGGTGTAGTGGTGGAGCTTGCAGTTCTCCGGTAGGGCTTCGCCAAGAACTACTATGGATGAGGAGGTGTTGGGTAGGGAGAGGGCTGTGCCAGGGGAAGGGGTATGTCAGCCCTCCCACCCACACCCACTATTTATAGGGGGGAGAGGGGGGCGACCCCTTTAGATCTCATCTAGGGGGGGGGGGCGCAAAGGAGGGAGGCTTGCCCCCCAAGCCAAGGGGGGCGCCCACTCTAGGGTTTCCCCCAACTCTAGGCGCATGGGCCCTAGGGGGGAGATGGCGCCCAACCCACCTAGGGGCTGGTTTCCCTCCATATTCAGCCCATAGGGCCCTCCGGGGCAGGTGGACCCTCCCGGTGGACCCCCGGAACATTTTCGGTGGTCCCGGTACAATATCGATAAACCCCCGATCACTCCGGTGACCGAATAAGGACTTCCCATATATACATATTTGTCTCTGGACCATTCCAGAACTTCTCGTGACGTCGGGGATCTCATCCGGGACTCCGAACAACATTCGGTAACAACATACTAATTCCCATAACAACTCTAGCGTCACCGAACCTTAAGTGTGTAGACCCTACTGGTTCAGGAATCATGTAGACATGACCGAGACAGCTCTCCGGTCAATAACCAACAGCGGGATCTGGTTACGCATGTTGGCTTGCAAATGTTCCATGATGATCTCATCGGATGAACCACGATGTCGGGGATTCAATCAATCCCGTATACAATTCCCTTTGTCAATCAGTATGTTACTTGCCCGAGATTCGATCGTCGGTATCCCAATTCCTCATTCAATCTCGTTACCGGAAAGTCACTTTACTCGTTTCGGAATGCATGATCCCATGACTAACTACTTAGTCACATTGAGCTCATTATGATGATGCATTACCGAGTGGGCCCAAAGATACCTCTCCGTCATATAGAGTGACAAATCCCAGTCTCGATTCATGCCAACCCAACAGACACTTTCGGAGATACCTATAGTGTACCTTTATAGCCACCCAGTTACGTTGTGATGTTTGGTACACCCAAAGCATTCCTATGGTATCCGGGAGTTGCACAATCTCATGGTCTATGGAAATGATACTTGACATTAGAAAAGCTTTTAGCAAACAAACTACACAATCTTGTGCTATGCTTAGGATTGGGTCTTGTCCATCACATCATGCTCCTAATGATGTGATCCCGCTATCAACGGACATCTAATGTCCATGGTCAGGAAACCATAACCATCTATTGATCAACGAGCTAGTCAACTAGAGGCTTACTAGGGACATGTTGTGGTCTATGTATTCACACATGTATTACGGTTTCTGGTTAATACAATTATAGCATGAACAATAGACGATTATCATGAACAAGGAAATATAATAATAACCATTTTATTATTGCCTCTAGGGCATATTTCCATCAGTCTCCCACTTGCACTAGAGTCAATAATGTAGTTACATTGTGATGAATCGAACACCCATAGAGTTCTGGTGTTGATCATGTTTTGCTCGTGGAAGAGGTTTAGTCAACAGATCTGCGACATTCTGATCTGTATGTACTTTACAAATACCTATGTCTCCCTCTTGAACATTTTAAGGAATGGAGTTGAAGCGACGCTTGATATGCCTGGTCTTCTTGTGAAACCTGGGCTCCTTGGCAAGGGCAATAGCTCCAGTGTTGTCACAGAAGAGAGTCATCGGGCCCGACGCGTTGGGAATAACTCCTAGGTCAGTAATGAACTCCTTCATGCAGATTGCTTCATGTGCTGCCTCCGAGGTTGCCATGTACTCCGCTTCACGTGTAGATCCCGCCACGACGCTTTGCTTGCAACTGCACCAGCTGACTGCCCCACCATTCAAAATATACACGTATCTGGTTTGTGAGTTGGAGTCATCTAGATCTGTGTCGAAGCTAGCATCGATGTAACCCTTTACGACGAGCTCCTTATCACCTCCATAAATGAGAAACATATCCTTAGTCCTTTTCAGGTACTTCAGGATATTCTTGACCGCTGTCTTGTGTTCCATGCCGGGATTACTTTGGTACCTTCCCACCAGACTTACGGCAAGGTTTACATCAGGTCTGTTACACATCATGGCATACATAATAGACCCTATGCGTGAGGCATAGGGGATGACACTCATCTTTTCTCTATCTTCTGCCGAGGTCGGGCATTGAGCCATGCTCAATTTCACACCTTGCAAAACAGGCAAGAACCCCTTCTTGGACTGATCCATATTGAACTTCTTCAATATCTTATCAAGGTATGTGCTTTGTGAAAGACCGATGAGGCGTCTCGATCTATCTCTATAGATCTTGATGCCTAATATGTAAGCAGCTTCTCCAAGGTCCTTCATTGAAAAACACTTATTCAAGTAGGCCTTTATGCTATCCAAAAGTTCTATATCATTTCCCATCAATAGTATGTCATCCACATATAATATGAGAAATGCTACAGAGCTCCCACTCACTTTCTTGTAAACGCAGGCTTCTCCATAAGTCTGCATAAACCCAAATGCTTTGATCATTTCATCAAAACGAATATTCCAACTCCGAGATGCTTGAACCAGCCCATAGATGGAGCGCTGGAGCTTGCACACCTTGTTAGCATTCTTAGGATCGACAAAACCTTCTGGCTGCATCATATACAATTCTTCCTTAAGGAAACCGTTAAGGAATGCTGTTTTGACGTCCATTTGCCATATCTCATAATCATAGAATGCGGCAATTACTAACAAGATTCAGACGGACTTCAGCTTTGCTATGGGTGAGAAGGTCTCATCGTAGTCAACCCCTTGAACCTATCGATAACCCTTAGCGACAGGTCGAGCTTTATAGATGGTCACATTACCATCCGCGTCAGTCTTTTTCTTAAAGATCCATTTATTTTCTATGGCTTGCCGATCATCAGGAAGTCTGTCAAAGTCCATACTTTGTTTTCATACATGGATCCTATCTCGGATTTCATGGCTTCAAGCCATTTGTTGGAATCTGGGCCCGCCATCGCTTCTTCATAGTTCAAAGGTTCACTGTTGTCTAACAACATGATTTCCAGGACAGGGTTGCCATACCATTCTGGTGTGGAACGCGTCCTTGTGGACCTACGAAGTTCAGTAGAAATCTGATCTGATGTTCCTTGATCATCATCATTAACTTCCTCTCTAGTCGGTGCAGGCACCACATAAACATCTTCCTGAGCTGCGCTACTTTCTGGTTCAAGAGGCAGTACTTCATCAAGTTCTACTTTCCTCCCACTTACTTCTTTCGAGAGAAACTCTTTCTCCAGAAAGGATCCATTCTTGGCAATAAAGATCTTTCCTTCGAATCTGAGGTAGAAGGTATACCCAATGGTTTCCTTAGGGTATCCTATGAAGACGCATTTTCCGACTTGGGTTCGAGCTTTTCAGGTTGAAGTTTCTTGACATAAGCATCGCATCCCTGAACTTTTAGAAACGACAGCTTAGGTTTCTTCCCAAACCATAATTCATACGATATCATCTCAACGGATTTAGACGGTGCCCTATTTAAAGTGAATGTGGCTGTCTCTAAAGCATAACCCCAACAAGATAGCGGTAAATCGGTAAGAGACATCATAGATCGCACCATATCCAATAGAGTGCGATTACGATGTTCAGACAGACCATTGCACTGAGGTGTTCCAAGCAGCGTGAGGTGTGAAACAATTCCACATTTCCTTACGTGCGTACCAAACTCGTGACTCAAATATTCTCCTCCACGATCTGATCGTAGGAACTTTATTTTCCTATCATGTTGATTCTCCACCTCACTCTGAAATTCCTTGAACTTTTCAAAGGTCTTAGACTTGTGTTTCATCAAGTAGACATACCCATATCTACTTAAGTCATCTGTGAGGGTGAGAACATAACGATAGCCACCGCGAGCCTCAACGCTCATTGGACCACACACATCAGTATGTATTATTTCCAACAAGTTGGTTGCTCGCTCCATTGTTCCGGAGAACGGAGTCTTGGTCATCTTGCCCAAGAGGCATGGTTCACACGTGTCAAATGATTCATAATCAAGAGACTCCAGAAGTCCATCTACATGGAGTTTCTTCATGCGTTTGACACCAATGTGACCAAGGCGGCAGTGCCACAAGTATGTGGGACTATTATTATTAACCTTACATCTTTTGGTATTCACACTATGAATATGTGTAACGTCACGTTTGAGATTCAATAATAATAAACCATAGACCAGCGGGGCATGACCATAAAACATATATCTCATATAAATAGAACAACCATAATTCTCGGATTTAAATGAGTAGCCATCTCGCATTAAACGAGATCCAGATACAATGTTCATGCTCAAAGCTGGCACTAAATAACAATTATTGAGGTTTAAAACTAATCCCGTAGGTAAATGTAGAGGCAGCGTGCCGACGGCGATCACATCGACCTTGGAACCATTCCCGACATGCATTTTCACCTCGTCCTTCGCCAGTCTCCGCTTATTCCGCAGCTCCTGTTTTGAGTTACAAATATGAGAAACCGCACCGGTATCAAATACCCAGGAGCTACTACGAGTACTGGTAAGTTACACATCAATAACATGTATATCACATATACCTTTGGTGTTGCCGGCCTTCTTATCCGCTAAGTACTTGGGGAAGTTCCGCTTCCAGTGACCATTTCCCTTGCAATAAAAGCACTGAGTCTCGGGCTTGGGTCCATTGTTTGGCTTCTTCCCGGTAACTGATTTACCGGGCACGGCAACTCCCTTGCCATCCTTCTTGAAGTTCTTTTTACCCTTGCCTTTCTTGAAACTAGTGGTCTTATTCACCATCAACACTTGATGTTCCTTTTTGATTTCCACCTCCACTGATTTCAGCATTGAATATAACTCAGGAATGGACTTCTCCATCCCCTGCATATTGTAGTTCATCACAAAGCTCTTGTAGCTAGGTGGGAGCGACTGGAGGATTCTGTCAATGACCGAGTCATCTGGGAGATTAACTCCCAACTGAGACAAACAGTTGTGTAACCCGGACATAGTGAGCATATGCTCACTGACAGAACTATTTTCCTCCATCTTACAACTGTACAACTTGTCGGAGACTTCATATCTCTCGACCCGGGCATGATCTTGGAAAACCATTTTTAGCTCTTGGAACATCTCATATGCTCCGTGCTGCTCAAAACGCTTTTGGAGCCCTGGTTCTAAGCTGTAAAGCATGCCGCACTAAAGTAGGGAGTAATCATCAGTACACGACTGCGAGGCGTTCATAATGTCTTGAGTTGCTGGGAAAATGGGTGCTTCACCTAGCGGTGCTTCTAGGACATATGCTTTCTTGGCAGCTATGAGGATGATCCTCAAGTTCCGAACCCAGTCCGTATAGTTGCTACCACCGTCTTTCATCTTGGTTTTCTCTAGGAATGCGTTGAAGTTGAGGGCAACATTAGCGTGAGCCATTTGATCTACAAGACATATTGCAAAGATGTTTTAGACTATGTTCTTGATAATTAAGTTAATCTAATCAAATTTTAATGAACTCCCACTCAGATAGACATCCCTCTAGTCATCTAAGTGATACATGATCCGAGTCAATTAGGCCGTGTCCGATCATCACCTGAGACGGACTAGTCATCATCGGTGAACATTTTCATGTTGATCATATCTACTATATGACTCATGTTCGACCTTTCGGTCTCTTGTGTTCCGAGGCCATGTCTGTACATGCTAGGCTCGTCAAGTCAACATAAGTGTTTTGCATGTGTAAATCTGGCTTACACCTGTTGTATGCGAACGTTAGAATCTATCACACCCGATCATCACGTGGTGCTTTGAAGCAATGGACTTTCGCAACGGTGCATAGTTAGGGGGAACACTTTCTTAAAATTTTAGTGAGAGATCATCTTATTTATGCTACCGTCGTTCTAAGCAAATAAGATGTAAACATGACAAACATCACATGCAAATCATAAAATGACATGATATGGCCATTATCATCTTGCGTCATTGATCTCCATCTTTGAAGTGCGGCATGATCACCTTCGTCACCGGCATGACACCATGATCTCCATCATAGTGTCTTCATGAAGTTGTCTCGCCAACTATTACTTCTACTACTATGGCTAAAGATTAGCAATAAAGTAAAGTAATTACATGGTGTTTTTCATTGACACGCAGGTCATACAATAAATTAAGACAACTCCTATGGCTCCTGCCGGTTGCCATACTCATCAACGTGCAAGTCGTGATTCCTATTACAAGAACATGATCAATCTCATACATCACATATCATTCATCACATTCTTTTGGCCATATCACATCACATAGCATACCCTGCAAAAACAAGTTAGACGTCCTCTAATTGTTGTTGCATGTTTTACGTGGCTGCTATGGGTTTCTAGCAAGAACGTTTCTTACCTACGCAAAAGGCACAATGGTGATATGCCAATTCCTATTTACCCTTCATAAGGACCCTTTTCATTGAATCCGATCCGACTAAAGTGGGAGAGACTCGCACCTTATGTAACAAGTGCATGCCAGTCGGTGGAACCTATCTCACGTAAGTGTACGTGTAAGGTCGGTCCGGGACACTTCATCCCACAATAGCATCGAAACAAGATAGGACTAGTAACGGAAAGCAAGTTGAACAAACCAACGCCCACAACTACTTGTGTTCTACTCGTGCATAGAATCTACACATAGACCTAGCTCATGATGCCACTGTTGGGGAACGTTGCGATAATTCAAAATTTTCTATGTATCACCAAGATCAATCTAGGAGATTCTAGCAACAAGAGAGAGAGAGGATGAGCATCTTCATACCTTTGAAGATCGCTAAGAGGAAGCGTTACTAGAACACGGATGATGGAGTCGTACTCGCGGTGATTCAATCGCGGATGATCCTATCTACGCCGAACGGACGGTGCCTCCGCGTTCAACACACGTACAACCCGGGGATGTCTCCTCCTTCTTGATCCAGCAAGGGGAGAGGAGAAGTTGAGGGAGAGCTCCGGCAGCACGACGACGTGGTGGTGGAGCTTGCAGTTCTCCGGCAGGGCTTTGCCAAGCACTACTATGGAGGAGGAGGTGTTGGGGAGGGAGAGGGCTGCGCCAGGGGAAGGGGTATGGCAGCCCTCCCACCCCCCACTATTTATAGGGGGAGGGGAGAGGGGGCCGGCCCCCTTAGATCTCATCTAAGGGGGGGGGGGGCAAAGGAGGGAGGCTTGCCCCCCAAGCCAAGGGGGGCGCCCCCTCTAGGGTTTCCCCCAACCCTAGGCGCATGGGCCCTAGGGGGGCGATGGCGCCAAGCCCACCTAGGGGCTGCTTTCCCTCCATATTCAGCCCATAGGGCCCTCTGGGGAAGGTGGACCCTCCCGGTGGACCCTCGGAACCTTTTCGGTGGTCTCGGTACAATACCGATAAACCCCCGAACACTTCCGGTGACCGAATAAGGACTTCCCATATATAAATCTTTGTCTACGGACCATTCCGGAACTCTTTGTGACGTCTAGGATCTCATCTGGGACTCCTAACAACATTCGGTAACTGCATACTAATTCACATAGCAACTCTAGCGTCACCGAACCTTAAGTGTGTAGACCCTACGGGTACGGGTCCTTAGCTAGATGTAAGCGAGATTCAATAATATGGAAAATAGACCCAGGGGCCATAGGTTTCACTAGTGGCTTCTCTCGAGATAGCAAATATTACGGTGGGTTAACGAATTACTGCTGAGCAATTGATAGAAAAGCGCATAATTATGATGACATCTAAGGCAATGATCACGAACATAGGCATCACGTCCGTGTCAATTAGACCGACTCCTGCCTGCATCTAGTACTATTACTCCACACATCAACCGCTATCCAGCATGCATCTAGAGTATTAAGTTCATAAAGAACGGGGTAACGCATTAAGCAAGATGACATGATGTCGAGGAATTAACTCAAGCAATATGATGAAAACCCCATCTTGTTATCCTCTATGGCAACAATACAATACGTGACTTGCCGCCCCTACTGTCACTGGGAAAGAACACCGCAAGATTGAACCCAAAGCTAAGCACTTCTCCCATTGCAAGAAAGATCAATCTAGCAGGCCAAACTAAACCAATTATTCAAAGATACTTGCAAAGATATCAAATCATGGATATAAGAATTCAGAGAAGAACCAAATAATATTCATAGATAATCTTGATCATAAATCCACAATTCATCGGATCTCGGCAAACACACCGCAAAAGAGTATTACATCGAATAGATCTCCAAGAACATCGAGGAGAACTTTGTATTGAGAATCAAAGAGAGAGAAGAAGCCATCTAGCTAATAACTATGGACACGAAGATCTGTGGTAATCTACTCACGCTTCATCGGAGAGGTAATGGTGTTGATGTAGAAGCCCTCCGTGATCGAATCCCCCTCCGGCAGATCGCCGAAAAAGGCCTGAAGATGGGATCTCATGGGTACAGAAGGTGGCGGCGGTGGAAAAATGCTTTTGTGGCTCCCCCAGATGTTTTTAGGGTATAAGAGTATATATAGGCGAAGGAACTAGGTCGGTGGAACTACGAGGGGCCCACGAGGGTGGGGGATGCGCCCTCCTGCCTCGTGGACACCTCGTTGCGTCTCCGACTTCATCTCCAAGTCTTCTGGTTTTCTTTCGGTCTAAGAGAGATCACCATGAAGGTTTCATTTTGTTTGGACTCCGTTTGGTATTCCTTTTCCGCAACACTCTAAAATAGAAAAAAAACAGAAACTGGCACTGGGCCCTCGGCTAATAGTATAGTCCCAAAAATAATATAAAATAGCTTATTAAAGCCCATTAAACATCCAAAACAGATAATATAATAGCATGGAACAATAAAAAATTATAGATACGTTGGAGGCGTATCAAGCATCCCCAAGCTTAATTCTTGCTCGTCCTCGAGTAGGTAAATGATAAAAACAAATTTTTTCATGCGGAATGCTACCTAACATATTTATTCATGCAATCTTTTCCTTTATTGTGGGATGAATGTTCAAATCTGAAAGATTCAAGACAAAAGTTTAATTGACATAAAAACAATAATACTTCAAGCATACTGTCGAGGGTTGGGTATGACATATGCCAAAGGATGGCTTATCATGGTGGGAGCGAGTAGAACGTCGCCGGTGCCCGGAAGCGGGATGAGGCGAAGACATGCACGCCGGCGGATCTTACCCAGCTTCAGGGCTCTCCGAGGAGATAACACCCCTACTGCTGCTCTGCGGGGTCTCCGCATGATCACTATGGCAAAGTGAATAAAGGTTGCTCCTAGAGCTGTTTTCTGGAGGTAGGAGAGGGCAAGGCTAGCTCCTTCCTTCCTATATGATCGGGTGTAATACTAGAGAAGCTATCCCCCTTGCATGGGTGCCCCGGGGGGCTTATATAGGCCTGCCCCCCAGAGATACAATTGTAATCCGGCTGCGCGCGGGTCCCAGCTGTCTGTCTCTCAGGCCGCCGTCTTCTTCACCGACTGCTGGGGCCCACCGACTGGCGGGCCCCGCCGACAGGCCTGGTACTGTAGCAGTGCTTCTGATGATGCTGGCTTGGTCATGGGGTCATGGCAACAGTGCCGCCGTCTGGCGGACAATCACTGTCGCCATTCCCCGTCTTGTCTGGTTAATGGCGTGTGGGGCCCGTGGGAGGGGCCGGCCGACTCCAGGGGGCCGACTCCCACGGGTCCGTCTTCGGGGCGCTCTCGCCGTCTTCTGTTCTCCCGCTGACGGGCGGGTCCTGCCGTCTCTGGGCCGTACAGGTAAGCCGTCGTGGGCACAGTGCGCCGCCCACTAAGGGTGAGGTCAGGGCAAGCATGGCAACAGTGCCGCGCCACGATGGAGATCTCCAGCGATACGGCGCACTATAGCCACGCCATCCCCTCGTAGGCAGGGTAGAGACGGCCACGTAGTGACCGTACCCCGCCCCGTCCATCGTGGCGAAGGAAGGAGATGGTTGGAGTCGTGGGCCGACTCCCATAGTCGTCTTATCTTGAAGTCGCCAGCCGAGAGTCGGCTTAACTCGAAGCCGTCAGCCAAGAGTCGGCTTAACTCGAAGTCGTCCCTAGGACTCGGCCGTGAGGGACAGTTGCTGCCGACTCCCAGGAGGCGGCTTTTCATCGTGGGGTCTTGAGTGGCGCAGTCTGCCCCGATGTTTCGAAAGGTTCTGGGGCTCGGGTTAGCCTACCCGTGTCCCATTACTCCGACAGTAGTCCCTGAAGCTGGTGAGGCGCCGCGGGAGACGTGTCGGGGAGCCTCAACAGTTTCATCTCTCTGGGGGTGGAGTCTCGGCCTCGCTCCCCGTCTTCCTCCAGGCCGACTAGATGGAGTCGGACTCGCAGAAAGCCGTCTTGCCTCTTAGAGAGTTTGAACGTCGCGGCGGGGTCCTTGGCAGCGTGCCTGATAATCTTCCGGGTAGCCGCTCGTTGCGGGTCCATCGCGTGGCGCCACGTGGTTGGGTCAGTCTGCCCACCCATGCGCGCGACGGGACAGGACCTCAGGCGGGGCCCGCCACTACCATGCCTTAGCACGCAAGCGGATTTGTTGCGGCCATGCAGACGGTTGGGTTTCCCACGCCATAACTGCACGCAGTCACTGCGCCTGGTAAATCGTGGGGGGCATGGGGGCTGGGGCGCAGTTAATCCCATGCCCACCCCATCGGCTTCTCAGCCCATGAGCCTATAGGTAGGCGGGAGGAAGGGAGCGGTGAAGCACGCGCGCCCATCTCCCCTACTCCCCTTGCTTCCTTCTTGCTTCTTCTTCCTCTTGCTGCCGCCGCACCGAGCTACGCCACGCTTGCGACGAAGAGTTCTTCCTCCACCGCCGCACCTCCCGCCGTGCGCTCCGGCGTATGGGACGGCTCCGAGGTGGACGACGACCACATCGAGTTTCTCCGCAGGACGCGCCGCCTCCCCGGCATGGGCCTAGTGCGAGCCCGTGCCGCGCCGGAGAGGGAAATAGTGCCGGCGCCGGAGGAGGGCGAGCGGGTTGTGTTCCGCTCGCACCTCATGCGCGGCCTAGGGCTGCCGGCGAGCGGCTTCTTCTGCTCCTTCTTGGAGTTCCACGGGCTCTAGCATCACCACCTCACCCCGAACACGGTGGTGCTGCTAGCTGCCTTCGCCACCTTGTGCGAAGGCTTCCTCGGTATTCTCCCCACAATCGAACTGTGGGGAGAGTTCTTTCAGTCAAAGCTCGGCACGCACGTTGCCGGCGTGCCGGCCCAGTGCGGCGCCTTCATCGCGATGCGGAGGTCGGTGGCCGACAATCCATTTCCCGCCATCCCGCTGATCAAGTCGGTGAAGATGTGGCAGCGTTCTTACTTCTATGTGAAGAACGTCGCCGCAGACGGCGACTGGGTCAATCTGCCGCCTTTTGAAGCCGGCGCACCGGCTGGGAGGCTCCCCAACTGGTCCCACCGGGTCAATACGCTGACTCCCGCTGGTGCCGCCGCCGTCGCGCGACTCCGAGTTCTGACGCAGTCAGAGGGCTTGACCGGATCCGACTTGCTGGCCACCTTCGTGGCGCGCCGAGTCCTCCGGCTCCAAGTCCGACCTCATCTGATCTGTTAGACGAGCGGCCACCGGGATCCGAGTCGGCTCTGCTCCAAGGACATGCCCCACGCAGAGGTGGCGGACATGGTGAACTATATCTCAAACTGCAACCTCGCGGCGACTTGGCAGTTCGGCAAGGAGCCGTACTCACGCGCCAACCCCCCGCCTGTCGTAAGTCGTCTTTCTTCTTCTTTTGTAGCTGAATCTGACTTCTAATCTTTTTGGTTTTTCTTGAGTCAGAACCCCCTCATCCAGCCCTCAGCCGGCACCGCGGGCCTGGCCCGTCAGTTTGTCCCTGATCGAGCGGAGAGCGACATCAACGACCCGGACTTGGGGGCCGCGGTGATGGAGGCCGACGCCGAAGGAGGAGGAGGAGGAGGCTTCAGGCCCTCGGCCACTTTTTCTTACTGGCCTGATGACGATGCCGAGGGGGAAGCCGCCCCACGCCACCAATCAAGGGCCGGCCAGCCGAGCGCGAGTTCCGCCGCCGGCTTGGGTAGTCAAAGCGGCGCGAAGAGGCGCCGGGCCGGGCCGAGCTTTCTTGGCGGCCGGCCGAAGAAGCTCAAGGGGGCGGCCGCCATGACCCAGATTGAGGAGGCGATCGCGAAGGCCAACCGCTTTTGCAAGGAAGTGAAGAAGCCGCCACTGGTCTCCACGTAAGTGCCTCCGCTCTTGACTTGTGTCTCTCTTGGTAGACTTTTGTCCAAATCTTTTAGATGCTTTCTTCGCCTCAGGGCTCCCCTCACCTTCGAGAGGGTCGCCGCTGCCTCCGTCATGGGGTCGGCGGAGACTTCCGCCAGTACTTGGCGGATTGATCCCGCCGCCGACCTTCGGGAGGCGACGGAGCGGAACACGCGGGAGAAGCGCGACGAGGACGAAGCCGCCTGCCTAAAGAAGGCGGAGGTCGAGAAGGCGGCTGCCTCCGCCCAGAGGAAGCTGGACGAGGCCGAAGCCGCCGTGGCGGCAAGGCGGCGAGCTGAGGAGGCCGCGCTCCTCCAGTCCGTCATCCCCCTGAACTCCACGCAGCCGCCCCCAGAGTTCACGGGGCAGACTAGGGAAGCCGGCCGCGAGAACCCCGTCATGGAGAGGGAGAGCGGCAAGGCCTCCATGTCGGACACGATCGTGCCGCCACCGCCGCCTCTGCCGCCGTCTGCGGGTGCGCAAGATAAACAGCCGGCAGGCCCCCCGGTGCCGCCGACTGAGGACAAGTCCGTGGCGAAGCTGCTCCTTCAAGTCGCCTCGCGAGCGCGTCGCCGTCTTGAGAAGGCGACTTCAGCGCCACGGCCCTTGGAGACCAGCACTGCAGCTCGGCCATCCCAGACACCGAGGCGACGAGCGCCACACCCGTTGGGTGGGTGCGAGGAGGCGATACAGGCCCGCTGAACCAGGCGCTTCTGGACATTCAGGCGAAGCTGCGGGCCAAGGGCGACGCCATCCAGAGCTGCACCAAGGCGCATCTGGCGTCGCGAGTACCCGTCCGGGTATGCTTCATTTTTGACTTTGCTCTTCTTTGTTCTTCTCTGTGGGGGCGTGCCAGTGCACCCACTGGGTGTAGTCCCCGAGTTTCGAGTCGGCTGCTAAGCAGGCGGCTCGGAACTCCTTCTGGCGAGTTCTGATACTTATCTTCGTCTAAAAATTCTTATTGCAGGAGTATCACAACCTCCGCATCACTGTTTTCAACCGCAATGTTGAGGAGCTGGGCAGGCGGACTGCCGACTTGTCGGAGAGTCGGAGTGAGTCTTCCTTCTTCTTCGTGGGGGTGCGCTGGCGCACCTGCGGGCTATAGTCCCCCAGATTCGGGCCGACTGCTGGGCAGTCGGGCCGGATCTTCTCAGCGACTTTTTTTGTTGACGACTTAACATCTTTCTTTTTTATTCTTCAGAGGCCAACACCACTCTTCAATAGCAGCTGGGTGAGGCCAACACCGCCTTGCGTGCCAAGGGGGAGGAGTGCAGCAAGCTCGCCGCGGAGCGTGATCTGCTGGCCGCGCAGCTGGCGGAGCAAAAGGAGCTGCTCAAGAAGGCGCAGGAGGAGGCAGAGAAGAAACAGGCTGCGCTCCTGGCCGAGTTCGAGAGCGAGTGCTCCTCCTGGACTGACAAGGAGGCGCAGCTGACTTCTGGCTTCCATGAGATTGAGGACATCATCGATGGTGAGTTTCTTTACTTTCTATGAGCCGCCGAATGTGGGTCGGGCCGACTCCTGATTCTGACTTGCTTCTTTTTTGTCTTGGCAGACTTCTTCCCTGGCCACTCGCAGGCGGCCACTCAAGCCATCGAGGCAGATCGCGAGGCGCGGAGGGCAGATGGTGCGGAGATTCCCGCCAACGCTCCCCGGACCCTTGACGAGCAACTTCTGAGCATCGAGGCTCGTCTGCGGCCGGCCCATCGGATGCTGCGCCGGCTTCAATGTGCCGGTGCCTAGGCCATTGCCGCCCTATGGCCAGACATGCCGGTTCTGCGCACTGCCAGTTGGACTGCCGACTGGTTGGAGGTCGCAACTGGTCATCTTGAGGCTTGGAAGGGTTCCTCGGCCCGGGCTGGAGTGCGCCGGGCCTTGGAATTTGTCAAGGCGTGGTATCCAGGGCTAGACCTGGACCGTCTGGCCGCGTTCTGGTCAGAGGCCCAGGCGGAGCTGGTAGCTGTGGAAGACGCCCTCGTCGCTCGTGCTGTGGCGATCGCCGAATATACCGACACCAGCATCTTCGTCCCTGATCAGGCTGAAGACGGCAGGGAGGCGCCGCTGGAGTGGTTCGGGATGAACCCAGATTACGACGACGACTCGGCGGAGGTGATTGCTTCCAGCGCCGAGGAGGAAGGCGAGGCGGAGGACGAAGGTGAGACGGAGGCGCCAGAAGACGGAACGGGCGACCAGCCTCATCTCGACCGCGCCTCCAGCAACGAGCCGCTTCCGGAGAAGGCGGCTGCTGCCGGAGACAATCAAGCCGAGACTGCCCAGCCGGCCGCCCCGGCGCCTGACACCGCCGTCTCCTCCGACCCTCCAAACCCGGATGCCGCCTCCTAGGCTACCGTCTTGCCTCCAGTTTATCTGCCTTAGTAGTCTTTGAAGAACTTTGTTAATTCGAACAATTCCACCCGCGGGGTGTATTTTGAACTTCTACTTGAAGATTCGGCCAAGGGCCTATGTAAATATTTATCCGAGTTCTATCTTTCCTTGCTCATTGCTCCTTTGGCTTTTTCCTTTGCCGCCTTCCCTTAGTTGCCGCCTTGCCAGTCGGACAACCGTTCGGCAGCTGCCACTGGACCAAGTACTTGGCTACTTTGGGGAGGCAAGTACTTGGCCATTTTTTAGAGTCTTTAGCAAGTTGGATAGAAAGCGGCAGGCCGACTACTAAAGAGTCGGCTTTGCTAAGAGAGGCAGGAAACCGGCTTAAGCTATGTTTATGCTTTGAGTCCTTAGCCATTTTTCGTGCGGACGCCCATTCTTCCTTACTCCTGTCCACCAATCAGTCGCTCTGCGAGCTGCGGCTTCTGACAGGAGACGGCTTAGGCACCACGCACTACTTGTCCGACTGCAGGAAGCATTTCATAGCGCAAGGCGGCGAGTCCCTCGGCCGACTAGTTGAGCCCGGTGCCGAGCGGCATAAAAAAGAGTAGTATACTCGAAGGCGTAATTCTTATCATGCAGATAACAAAAAAGGGTAGTCCCCGAGCTCGGCTCGGGGGGCCCGAAGTCTTGGTACTTTAATACAAAGGGTAGCGTGATACATACTGCATCAACTGTAAAATCTTCGGAGAAGATTTGCATTCCACGGGCGCTCCATCTCTTTGCCGGAGTCGTCCCTCTTGCGTGCTCGGGGCTTCTGAGCGTCGATCAGGTAGTAGGAGTCATTTCCCAGCACCTTGCTGATGATGAAGGAGCCTTCCCAAGGCGCCGACAGCTTGTGCTGACCGGCTGTTTGCTGGATCAGCCGGAGCACAAGGTCGCCCTCTTGGAAAGATCTCGGCCTGACCTTCCTGTTGTAGTGTCGGCGCAGGCTCTGCTGGTAGATGCTGGACCAGCTGAGTGCCAACAGCCGGCCCTCTTCCAGCAGATCGACACCGTCTTGACGTGCTTCTTCTTCTTCTTCCTCGGTGTACATGGTGACTCGTGGAGAGTCGAACTCCATGTCCGTCGGGATGACGGCTTCAGCACCGTAGACGAGGAAGAAGGGTGTGAAGCCGGTTGACTTGTTTGGAGTCGTGCGCAGACTCCAGAGGACGGCTGGCAACTCGTCAAGCCAGCAGCCGGCCAAACGCTCCAGTGGTTCGACTAGTCGAGGCTTGATGCCAGACAGGATGAGGCCGTTTGCTCGCTCTACCTGGCCATTTGACTGCGGATGGGCAACGGACGCTAAGTCCAGTCGGATGCCCTGAGTCGCGCAGAAACGGGCCAAGGCACCTTTGGCGAAATTTGTGCTGTTGTCGGTGATGATGCTGTGCGGTATGCCGTACCGAGTCGTGATGTCGGCGATGAAAGTCACTGCAGTCGGACCATTCAACTGCTTGATGGGCTTTACTTCTATCCACTTGGTGAACTTGTCCACCGCGACGAGTGAGTTAGGCTGCCTCAGGCTGTTTTGAATGGTCCCACCATATCCAAGCCCCAAACCGCAAAGGGCCAGGCGATGGGGATAGTCTTGAGTGCCGAAGCTGGCTGATGTGGCTTGGAGTGGAACTTCTGGCACCCTTTGCACTTTTGAACCAATTCTTTGGCCTCTTCTAGGGCAGTCGACCAGAAGAAACCGTGTCGAAATGCTTTGGCGACGAGTGCTCTTGAAGCCGCATGGTGGCCGCACTCGCCCTGATGGATATCTTTGAGAATTGCTTGGCCTTGCTCTGGCTCGACACAACGCTGGTAGACACCAGTGACGCTGTGCCTGACCAACTCTCTGTTGACTATGATGTAGGCTGCCGCTCAGCGTTGTACTTGCCGAGCCAAGGTTTCATCAATTGGCAGTTCTTTGCTCACCAGGAACTTGAGGATGGGCTGTGCCCATGAGGGTGCTGCTATTTCTTCGACTACCAGTACTGCGACTTGGATGAGGGCGGCTGGGCTGGGAGGCGGCGGGTTGGAGTCCGCAGCCGCTTGCTGGATTGATGAAGTCCCCGGGCCGACTGGAGCAGTCCCCGGGCCGGGTTCTGGAGTCATCGAATTGGTCGTCGCAGTCCCTGGGCCGGGTTCTGAAGTCCCCGGGCCGGCTTCGACTGGAGCACTCTTGGAGTTGGATCCGACTTCTTTGGGTGGAGCCGGCACAAAGATGGAGTCTGATTCTGGTGAAGGCTTGACAGACGGCTTGAGGAGGCGCCGAAGGGCGACGCCGGATGGTATTGCTTGGCGGGTGGAGCCGATTCGTGCCAAGGCGTCTGCTTGGTCGTTGTCATTCCTTGACACATGGAGGAACTCGCACCCCTCAAAGTATCCGCTGAGTTGCTGCACAAGGAAGCGGTAGCTCACCATGTTTGCATCCTTGGTGTCCCAATCGCCAGATGACTGTTGGACCACCAAGTCAGAGTCGCCATAACATAGGATCCGGCGAATGCCGAGTTCTTTGGCAAGCCGGAGCCCGTGAATGAGCGCCTCATACTCAGCGACGTTGTTGGAGGCGGCAAAATGGATCTGCAGCGCATATCTGAGCTTGTCGCCTTTGGGGGAAGTGGGGATGATGCCGACTCCCAAGCCGGTGCGCATCTTGGAGCTGTCGAAATGCATCCGCCAATGGGTGGAGTCGGGCGCTGGCGGCAGGTACTGGGTCTCGGCCCAGTCGACGAGGAAGTCGGCCAATGCTTGCTACTTGATGGCGGTGCGGAGTTGGTAGTAGATGGTGTAGGGAGCGAGATCAATGGCCCATTTGGCCACTCGGCCAAAAGCATCTCGGCTTCCGATGATCTCGGCAAGTGGGGCTGTGCAGACCACCGTGATTGGATGCTCCTGGAAGTAAGGCTTCAATTTCTTGGCGGCAAAGTGCACGTCGTAGAACATCTTCTGGTAGTGGGGGTAGTTCTGGTTGGAGGTCGACAGTACTTCGCTCAGGTAATATACCAGTCTCTGGACAGGTAGCGCCTTGCCTTCCTCCTTGCGTTCGACTACAATGACTGTGCTGACTACCCGGCTGGTGGCGCCAATGTACAAGAGCATGGGCTCCTTGGGAGTCGGGGCCGCCAGCACAGGGGGCGTAGTCAACATTTTCTTCAGTTGGAGAAAAGCTTCGTCCAACTTGGGAGTCCACTCGAAAAAGTTCGTCTTCTTCATGAGCTGGTATAAGGGGAGAGCCTTCTCGCCGACTAATGAATCGGCTGACGGACGCCAAACAGCCGGTGAACTTTTGCACATCTAGCAGTCGGCGGGGTACTTCCATCCTCTTGATGGCCTTGATCTTCACAGGGTTGCACTCTATGCCGTGTTCAGAGACCAGGAAGCCAAGGAGTTGGCCGGCTGGTACTTCGAAGACGCACTTCTCGGGGTTGAGATTGATCTGGAATCGTTGCAGATTCTCAAAGGTTTCCTTGAGGTCTTCCAACAGTGTTCCATGCTTTTCCGTCTTCACCACCACACCATCCACGTAGACGTGGGCATTTCGGCCGAGTTTCTTGAGGAGGCACTTCTGCATGCAACGCTGAAAGGTGGCGCGACATTCCTCAAGCCGAATGTCATGGTCAGGTAGCAGAAGGCACCAAACAGCGTGATGAAGGCGGTCTTCAGTCTGTCAGCCGGGTTCAGCTTGATCTGGTGATATCCAGAATATGCATCTAAGAAACTCAACAGCTCGCATCCGGCTGTGGAGTCTATCACCTGATCAATTCTCGGCAGAGCGAATGGATCCTTGGGGCAGGCTTTGTTGAGGCTTGTGTAGTCGATACACATCCGCCACTGCTTGTTCTTCTTTAGCACCAGGACTGGGTTTGCTAGCCACTCTGGGAAAAACACTTCCATAATGAAGCCGGCTGCCAGGAGCCGGGCTATCTCTTCTGCAACAACTCTTCTCTTCTCTTCTGACAGGCGGCGCAAGGGCTGCCTGACGGGCTTCACATCAGACCGGACATGTAACTTGTACTCGGCGAATTCCGTCGGTACACCTGGCATGTCTTTAGGGGACCATGCAAAGATGTCTCGATTCTCATGGAGGAAATCGACGAGCTCGCCTTCCTATTTGCTGTCAAGGTTTGTACCCATGACAGCATACCTCTCTGGGTGCTCCGGGTCAAAAGGTATCTTCTTCGTTTCTCTGGCCGGCTTGAACGATCCTTCTGCTTCTGACTCCTTGGGGTCGAGCGACATCTCGGGCTACTTGCCGGCCATCGCCACAACCCGATCAAGAAGCCGCTTCTCAGCTGCGATCACCAAGGACTCGGCCAGCCGACTGCTTTCGGCCGCGCAAGCGGACGACTTTCTGTAGTCGCCGGCTACGGTTAGAATCCCCTTGGAACTCGGCATCTTCATCCTGAGGTAGGCGTAGTGGGGGACCGCCATGAACTTGGCCAAAGCAGGTCAGCCAAGCAACGCATGGTACGGGCTTTCGAGGTCCACCACTTCAAACCAAACTGGCTCTCGGCGGAAATGATCTTTGTCCCCAAAGAGGACGTCTATCAGGATTTTGCCGATTGGCTAACAGGAAAGGCCAGGAACAATGCCGTGGAACACAGTCCGGCTACTCTGAAGCTGTCTTTGCTTGATTCCTAACTTCTCCATAGTATCCTTTTACAAGATGTTGATACTGCTGCCTCCGTCTATCAGCACTCGCGAGAAACGAGCGGCCCGCCTATCTGTGGCAAGTGTGGCGCCTAAGACCAGGGCGTAAGAGCCCGGATTCGGCATCACCTCTGGGTGATCAGCTCTGCTCCAACCGATAGGCTTTTCGGACCAGTGCATGAACTTTGGAGTGCTTGACGCGACTGCGTTCACCTCTTGCTGCTGCAGCCGCCTTCTGCGTCGATTGTCAGCCACACTGGTGAACACCACATAGGCTCCGAGCTCATCTGGGTACTCGTCTTGTATTGCGCCGACTGGCCTGACAGCCGGCTGCTGGGGCGGCGGTGGAGGCGGCGGCCCAGCAGGCGGAGGAGGGAGTAGGCCGTCTCCCTTGGCGATTCTGGTGAGCCAGTGGCATTTCCGGGTGGTGTGATTTGACGGCTTCGCGCCGCTGTGGAACTTGCAGGGGCCATCTAGAGTCTGCTCGTAGGAGAAGGCCGACAACCAGTTGGACTTGCCGCCTTTCTGTCGCTTGGTCGGAGGCTGCCCCTCCGGCTATTGGTCTTCGACTGTCGCCACTTGCCGGCTGTTGGAAGCCGGCTGTGGGGCTTTGCGCTTGTGGTCGCTTTGCTGCTGCCGCCGACTGGTGTCCCCAGCTGGAGTTCTGGGAGCCTGAGGGGCGACTTTGCCAGTCGCACTAACTTGAATCTCCGCCTTCATCGAGGAGTCGGCTGTGGCGTACTTGTCTGCTGTGACCAGCAGCTCGTCGAGGGTCTCCGGCTCTTCGCAGAGGAGCTTGTGCTTGAGGAGGGTGCCTTCTCTACACCCGACAGTGAAGTACTCGATAGCCTGCACCTCGTGCACGCCCTCGTAGGAGTTCCGAAGCTCGGCCCAGCGCGTGAGGTAGTCGCGAGTCGACTTGTTGGGGGCCTTGCATGCACAAGGAGAGTTGGCGAGGCTTGGGAGGCCGCTTGTATGTGCTCGTGAAGTTGCGGACGAAGGCCTAGGTGAAGTCGACCCAGTTGTTGATGCTGCGGGGCTTCAGGCTGTTCAACCATGTCCGAGCCGTGCCCTGGGGCATGAGTGGAACATACCTTATGACAACACGTTTGTTGCCGTTCGCTATATTGACGGCCGTGGAGTAATCAATCAGCCAGTCCTCCGGCTTCACGGTGCCGGTGTACTTGGGCGTGTCTCGGGGGAGCGTGAACCCTTTGGGAAAGGGCTCGTCTCGGATGCGGGGTCCGAAACAGGGAGGACCCAACTCGTCTTCTTCTTCCAGCGCCAGGGATCGGTGGAGTCAGTCGATCCGGTGGCGGGCGTCATTCTCTCCGACTCCCTCTCGGCAGCCAAGGCAGTCGCCGAGAGTCGGATGCTCTACGGGTGGCGGGGAGACTCGCCTTTCTCTGTGAGGAGGGGGAGGCAGATAGTCGTCCCGCCGTTCCACTGCTTTGGGGCGGTCGTCTTGGTCGCGCTCGATGGTGATGCGAGTCCGACTGTGGCTGACAGCCGGCTCCTTGTCTTTCTTTCCACGGACTCCGCCAGTCGGCATCCGAGACGTTGCGCCTTGATCTCGGCGGGGTGGCAGGTCGTCGTTTTGTCGTTGCGGCGCTTCCTTACGGCAGCCGACTTCGTTCTGCGCGGCAGCCGCGTCGAGGAGCTGCTGAACTCGCTCCGTCATCAGGCGGCACTCTTCGCCTTCAAAGTTGTCGAGCTCATCCGCCGCCGCCTGGGCTACGCGGATGTTCTCCGCAGGCGTGGCGTACACAGGGCGATCGGCCCCAAACAGTTGTGCGATTGCCTCGCCGCGTTGCCGGACCGCGCCTAGGCGGCTAGGCCCAGTCGGAGTCGGCGAGCCGCCCACGGCGCGATCCATCTCACGCTGGTAGGCTTCTGACAAGCGTCTCATGCTTGCCAGCTTCTTCGCGCCCTCGACGAGCTGAAGGCATCGCACCTCCAATGTCTTGGTGTCAGCGTCTCCCGGAATCGGCGCGGACAGGTCTCACAGAGCCGCGTCGAGCGGGTCATGAGCGCCTTCGCCAGAGCGCTCGCCATGGTCGAGGACGAGAACCTCCGTGACGGTGCTTCCGCCGCTCTCAGCGCAAGGGAGCGGCTCATCGTAGACCACCACGTTGGTGGGAAACACGTCGAGCGACGTAGTGTCGGAGTCGACCAGCATCGGGTCGGTGGAGCCTATGGACTCCAGGTCTACGGCAGGCTCGCCGGTGACATGGAGTTGGTCGAGGAGGCCCGTGAGGAGGCTCTCGGGGCCGCCCGTGCCTGCGTCGGATGCAGGCTCGTCGGAGAGGCGAACCTCGCCGACAAGTTCGGCGAGGCAGATGGCTGCGCAGGCGATCTCAGCGCTGTGCAGCGCGTCGGCGCAGACTCTGTCTGGCGTGCCGGGCTGGCTGTGCTCGCCAGGGAGGAATAGGGTCCCCGTCCAGAGCAGGTCTCCGGACGACGGTGCACCTCGCCCCATGATGGGCGCCAAATGTCGGGGGTTGGGTACGACATATGCCAAAGGATGGCTTATCATGGTGGGAGCGAGTAGAACGTCGCCGGTGCCCGGAAGCGGGATGAGGCGAAGACATGCACGCCGGCGGATCTTACCCAGCTTCAGGGCTTTCCGAGGAGATAACACCCCTACTGCTGCTCTGCGGGGTCTCCACATGATCACTATGGCAAAGTGAATACAAGGTTGCTCCTAGAGCTGTTTTCTGGAGGTAGGAGAGGGCAAGGCTAGCTCCTTCCTTCCTATATGATCGGGTCTAATACTAGAGAAGCTATCCCCCTTGCATGGGCGCCCCGGGGGGCTTATATAGGCCTGCCCCCCAGGGATACAATGGTAATCCGGCTGGGCGCGAGTCCCAGCTGTCTGTCTCTCAGGCCGCCGTCTTCTCCACCGACTGCTGGGGCCCGCCGACAGGCCTGGTACTGTAGCAGTGCTTCTGATGACGCTGGCTTGGCCATGGGGTCATGGCAACAATGCCGCCGTCTAGCGGACAATCACTGTCGCCATTCCCCGTCTTGTCTAGTTAATGGCGTGCGGGGCCCGTGGGAGGGGCCGGCCGACTCCAGGGGGCCGACTCCCACGGGTCCGTCTTCGGGGCGCTCTCGCCATCTTCTGTTCTCCCGCTGACGGGCGGGTCCCGCCGTCTCCGGGACGTATAGGTAAGCCGTTGTGGGCACAGTGCACCGCCCACTGAGGCTGAGGTCAGGGCAGGCATGGCAACAGTGCCGCGCGACGATGGAGATCTCCAGCGATACGGCGCACTGTAGCCATGCCAGCCCCTCGTAGGCAGGGTAGAGACGGCCACGTAGTGACCGTACCCCGCCCCGTCCATCGTGGCGAAGGCAGGAGATGGTTGGAGTCGTGGGCCGACTCCCATAGTCGTCTTATCTTGAAGTCGCCAGCCGAGAGTCGGCTTAACTCGAAGCCGTCAGCCAAGAGTCGGCTTAACTCGAAGTCGTCCCTGGGACTCGGCCGTGAGGGACAGTTGCTGCCGACTCCCAGGAGGCGGCTCTTCATCGTGGGGTCTTGAGGGGCGCAGTCTGCCCCGATGTTTCGAAAGGTTCTGGGGCTCGGGTTAGCCTACCCGTGGCCCATTACTCCGACACATACTAACAAAGCAATCATGTCTTCTCAAAATAACATGGCCGAATAAAGCTATCCCTACAAAATCATATAGTTTGGCCATGCTCTATCTTCATCACAAAAAATATTTAATCATGCACAACCCCGATGACAAGCCAAACAATTGTTTCATACTTTTGATGTTCTCAAACTTTTTCAATCTTCACGCAATACATGAGCGTGAGCCATGGATATAACACTATAGGTAAAATAGAAGGGTGGTTATGGAGATGACAGAAAGAAGAATATAGTCTCACATCAACTAGGCGTATCAACGGGCTATGGAGATGCCCATCAATAGATATCAATGTGAGTAAGTAGGGATTGCCATGCAATGGATGCACTAGAGCTATAAGTGTATGAAAGCTCAACAAAAGAAACTAAGTGGGTGTGCATCCAACTTGCTTGCTCACGAAGACCTAGGGCACTTTGAGGAAGCCCATCATTGGAATATACAAGCCAAGTTCTATAATGAAAATTCCCACTAGTATATGAAAGTGACAACATAGGAGACTATCTATCATGAAGATCATGGTGCTACTTTGAAGCACAAGTGTGGAAAAAGGATAGTAGCATTGTCCCTTCTCTCTTTTTCTCTCTCTTTTTATTTGGGCCTTCTCTTTTTTATGGCATCTTCTTTTTATTTTTTATTTTTTTTTATTTTTCGTCCGGAGTCTCATCCCGACTTGTGGGGGAATCATAGTCTCCATCATCCTTTCCTCACATGGGACAATGCTCTAATAATGAAGATCATCACACTTTTATTTACTTACATCTCAAGAATTATAACTCAATACTTAGAATAATATATGACTCTATGTGAATGCCTCCGGCGGTGTACCAAGATGTGCAATGAATCAAGAGTGACATCTATGAAAAAATTATGAATGGTGGCTTTGCCACAAATATGATGTTAACTACATGATCATGCAAAGCAATATGACAATGATGGCGCGTGTCATAATAAACAGAACGGTGGAAAGTTGCATGGCAATATATCTCGGAATGGCTATGGAAATGCCATAATAGGTAGCTATGGTGGCTATTGTGAGGAAGGTATATGGTGGGTGTATGGTATCGGTGAAAGTTGCGCGACACAAGAGAGGCTAGCAATGGTGGAAGGGTGAGGGTGCGTATAATCCATGGACTCAACATTAGTCAAAAAGAACTCACATGCTTATTGCAAAAATCTATTGGTCATCGAAACAAAGTACTACGCGCATGCTCCTAGGGGGATAGATTGGTAGGAAAAGACCATCGCTCGTCCCCGACCGCCACTCATAAGGAAGACAATCAATAAATACTTCATGCTCCAACTTCATTAAATAACGCTTCATCATTTGTGCATGCTACGGGACTTATAAACCTCAACACAAGTATTTCTAAAATTCACAATTACTCCACTAGCATGACTGTAATATCACCATCTTCATATCTCAAAACAATCATAAAGAATCAAATTTCTCATAGTATTGAATGCACTTTATATGAAAGTTTTTATTATATTAGGACTAAATTTACAACCAAAGCAAATTAACATGCTGTTCTAAAAGACTCTCAAAATAATATAAGTGAAGCATGAGAGTTCATAAATTTCTATAAAATAAAGCCACCGACGTGCTCTAAAAAGATATAAGTGAAGCACTAGAGCAATATTGTCTAGCTCAAAAGATATAAGTGAAGCACATAGAGTATTCTAATAAATCATGATTCATGCGTGTCGTTTGTACAACAAGGATGATTGTGGTAAACTAAAAAACAAAGACTCAAATTATACAAGACACTCCAAGCAAAACACATATCATGTGGTGAATAAAAATATAGCCTCAAGTAAAGTTACCGATAGACGAAGACAAAAGAGGGGATGCCTTCCGGGGCATCCCCAAGCTTAGGCTTTTGGTTGTCCTTGAATTTTACCTTGGGGTGCCTTGGGCATCCCCAAGCTTAGGCTCTTGCCACTCCTTATTCCAAAATCCATCAAATCCTTACCCAAAACCTGAAAACTTCACAACACAAAACTTTAACAGAAAATCTCATGAACTCGGTTAGTATAAGAAAATAAATCACCACTTCAAGGTACTATAATAAACTCATTCTTTATTTATATTGGTGTAAAACCTACTGTATTCCAACTTCTCTATGACTCATACATCCCCCCCCCCCGATACTACTCATAGATTCATCAAAACTAGCGGGGTTACCCGCGCATTTGCGCGGCTAGATATGTTACTGCATTTCAAATGTTTTTAGATAATACATGTGTTGAGAAGCGTCGATGTATCATTTGTGGCCAGACATCTAGTTTTACTAAAAAATGGCCAAAATACAACATGCGACATCTTATCTGGTATTTCTTTTCTTTTAGTTATTTTCTCGCTAAAAATTGTAGCTGGTTTTATTATCTACAATATTTGCATTTGACGTATCATTGAAAATAAAATAAAACATCAAGCATGCATTTCTGATGAAAACATGTTTAAGACTTTGATTAATGTCCTAGTTAATAAAGGTTATGAGAATTCCATGTAAGTGCTACCGCCATCGTCGGTTCCCCTCACTTCTGGATACCTTCTCATGTCACTGAGATTGGGAAAAGCTCGATTTGGGATAGAACATGATTAGATCTCCCTAGCTCTGCACGCGCCCAGTCTTGGTGTCTAGCCTACAGTGTCCATGCGATGGCATATCATTGGCGGCGTTGAGTAAGTTCTCCCGTCATGTTCTCGTACCGAGAATGCTTATGGGAGTCAGTGGAGCAAGTGGGGAGCTTCGATCATGGCCAGATATTGGGTCCCATTTTTGTCTATGTTTCGTCTAGGTGATCTTGGATGCCGTCGTTCGTCTGATTGGACGGTGATGGTTCGTGACTTTCTGTTCTGACTTTTTATCCAATTGGCAATGCATGGCAAACATTGGCTTCGTCGAGAATGTAGTGAGGTTAGGCCTTCCTTGATATGTCTTGCCGAATCTAGGATGCTTGTCCAGTCCCTTTCGTCATTGTCTTCTCTAGAATGACAAACTGATCCTTAGTTCGCTATCGTCGGATTCTTCTGGCTTCGAACGGTGACTCTCCAACCGTTGTGTCAACAACGCACCACATGCTAGCTCCCAGTATGTTCCAGCAATACAGATTGCTCATGGCGCGCCACCAGCAAGTGGATGAGGATGACATCGTTGATACGCCTTAAGACATGCGCTTATTATTTGATTTTCAATTAGTTGCTATTTTTACACAATATACACTTTGTACAAAGTGTTGGTCACTACTATTCTTTAGATATACTACTTGTGATCATTGGTTAATCAATATGGCCCAAGTCCTCCCTACGTCACTCCTATCAATCTACATATAGTTATCAATCTATTTTCCTACTATTAGACACACACGGATATACATCTAACATCCAAGATAGTTAACGTCAAGATTTAATTTTTGTTCTGCATTTCAAGTTTAGGTTAAATATGTCCCCATGCTAAATTCATATAACTATTTTTTGCTGAGCTATAAATCTCTTCTGATCTTGTTGTGTAAACCTTGCTCCAGTATCTCTTGCTATAATTATGATTTCTTCAATGTTAAATATCAAGTTAATTACGGGGTCATTGTTTCTTTGCTTTGCCGACTCCGTACATATCAAGGTGGTACTGACTGTTTTTTCTCAATATACAGGATTTGATACTAAATGTTTGTACGCACTTGACCGACTTGTACACATCGACTTCTCTAGGAAGGTTTGATTTATTTTTTTGAGTTGTAGGAAGGGTTGATTCTAGTATCGCGTGGGTGCTTAAAAAATATTTTACTGCATGAGTTGTGCCCTAATGGTATTAAATCTAAGCCGTTCAAATATCACAACTCTAAAGTGCTAAATCCCTACCGTTTATTCAATTTTTATCTCACTCTGCTGGTCTCCAAACAATTAAGGCTACAAATTATTCTAAGCGAATGTAAAATATTTGCATAACCATTTTACTCTAGAGTTGTGAAACTTTTCCTTGATGGTTGTATATGTCACTCTCGCCTTCCTATCAGGCATACATGGTTGAGATATCGTAGGTTCTCCGGGAGTTGAGCGGCTTTTCCATGATGGCTCTACATGTCCTTCTAATATAGTTATATAATGTTCCATATGTCTCATAGTATATGGTACACTTGATTATTTGCATTTTCTAAATCACAATTTCAGCCGTGATTTCATTACAATAAATCAATTTGAAAAAAACATATGACAAAAGAAAATTTGTATTTTGATGTCAATACTATCTTGTTAGTTTACTATCAGAAAAAGTATCCTGATAATCCCTTTGCTCCTCTCTCTTTGATATGTATATATGTACACATATTTTTTCAATTTTCTTTTTATCAAATCTATATTTCAGTTTGGGTAGAAAATGTTTGTTATCCCAACGTGGATCACTAAGCAGCAGTACAGATTGTTATTTACTGTTATTTTGTTTGTGCATAGAAAAAAGAGGAGTCTGCATTAATTACTTTGCTTAAATTATATAGGACATCAGCACCGACGTATATTATACCCATGATGCTTCTCTGTTTTTTTTGAGAGGACGCTTTCTTTTCTTGGGTGGGGAGCGCTTTCTTTTTTGGGGTTGCATTGCGATGGTAGGTCTCTTCCTGCTATTCCTTTATATGGACTGGCACTTTCCTAATTGCCTGTTTTATCTTCTTTTTGGTTGACGTACTTTATACTACACCAACCAAAGGCAGTTTTTTTTATATGGACCTTTTAGTAGAAAGGCATGTTGGTTCAATAAAAACAGATGTGTTGTACGTGACACGCCAAACTGTTTGTTCATGAAAATATTTGTATGTAATGCTGCTTCTTTTAAATCTCAGCCGTTAATCTCTTAAATTTATGATCAAGATAATTTAATCTATGTGGACTAACGTGATGGCTTGTTTCACTTCTGACTTAAGTATATAATAGATAGATAATCAAACAACACACGAAAAACAGAATCTGTCAAAAACAGAACAGTCTGTAGTAATCTGTAACTTTCAAATACTTCTGTAACTCTAAAAATTCTAAAATAAATTGGTGTACACTTATTGATCAATGATCAAACTCCTAGGCAAGAAATTGAGAAATTCATTTGTGGCAAAAGGTTCCTTAATAATATTGAAGAAATTGGGGTGAACACTTATTGATTTTGAGATCTTCATTTTCTTACTATAAGATTCACCTTATTCTTAGGAACAGAATTAAACTTGGCAACTTTGGCAAGAGGATGATTCGAGGTATTTTTAATGGCAGAAAAAAGTGGAACCTAAGTTGGCAATAATATCTTCGAGTTTATCAATTCTAGTAGAATCTTGATCTATCTTTTCATTAACTATGAGTTCCTTTTCTCTAAGATTCTTAAGCGTAACTCCTACCTTAAATCCATATTGAGTAATTTGATTATGAATCTTTTTATCCAGATTTTTGATTAACTCTACAGTAGCAATTTTATTTTCAATAATACCAAGTCTTTGCATCACATATTCCAAGGTTAAAATAGTTCCGTTGACCAAGAGAGGTGGTGGGCCTAATAAATCTATCATGGCATTATAAGAATCAAAAGTATGGATTCTCAAGAAATTCCCTCCAGCAATGGTGTCAAGAACAGATCTATTCCAAGGAGTAATGCCTACATAAAAATTGCGGAGAAGAACCGAAGTAGATTGCTTTCTAGTAGATCTATTTTGAGCATTGCAAATTCTGTACCAAGGATCTTTTAGATTTTCTCCCTCCCTTTGTTTAAAATTGAGAACTTCATTATCGGGAGTACTGACAACGATAGGAGGGCTAGCCATGAAGGTGAATCAAATGATCTAACAAACGAACTCACAAAAGGCACGCGGAAAAATACGAATGGAAGAAGGGGCGAAGAAAAGGCAAAGGTTTTCGACAATCGTTTTATAAGTGGGGGAGAGGAAAACGAAAGGTGAATGGCAAATAATGTAGTGCAAGGGAGAAGAGTTTATGAAGGGTACTTGGTATGGCTTGACTTGGCGTAGATCTCCCCGGCAACATCGCCAGAAATCCTTCTTGCTGCCTCTTGAGCTTGCATTGGTTTTCCCTTGAAGAGGAAAGGGTGATGCAGCAAAGTACCGTAAGTATTTCCCTCAGTTTTGAGAACCTAGGTATCAATCCAGTAGGAGATGATGCACAAGTCACCGAATACCTACACAAACAATCAAGAACTTGCAACCAATGCGATAAAGGGGTTGTCAATCCCTTCACGGTCACTCGCAAAAGTGAGATCTGATAGAGATAGATAAACGGTAAAGTAATTTTTTTGGTATTTTTGGTTTATAGATTGGAAAGTAAAGATTGCAGAATAGTACATAGGAAACTAGCAAGATGTAAACGAGATTCAACAATATGGAAAAGAGACCCGGGGGCCATAGGTTTCACTAGTGGCTTCTCTCGAGATAGCAAATATTACGGTGGATGAATGAATTACTGCCGAGCAATTGATAGAAAATCGCATAATTATGATGACATCTAAGGCAATGATCATGAACACAGGCATCACATTCGTGTCAAGTAGACTGACTCCTGCCTGCATCTAATACTATTACTCCACACATTGGCTATCCAGCATGCATCTAGAGTATTAAGTTCATAAATAATGGAGTAACGCATTAAGCAAGATTACATGATGCAGAGGAATTAACTCAAGCAATATGATGAAAACCCCATCTTCTTATCCTCGATGGCAGCAATACAATACGTGCCTTGCTGCCCCTACTATCACTGGGAAAGGACACCGCAAGATTGAACCCAAAGCTAAGCACTTCTCCCGTTGCAAGAAAGATCAATCTAGTAGGCCAAACTAAACCGATAATTCGAAGAGACTTGCAAAGATATCAAATCATGCATATAAGAATTCAGAGAAGAACCAAATAATATTCATAGATAATCTTGATCATAAATCCACAATTCATCGGATCTCGGCAAACACACCGCAAAAGAGTATTACATCGAATAGATCTCTAAGAACATCGAGGAGAACTTTGTATTGAGAATCAAAGAGAGAGAAGAAGTCATCTAGCTAATAACTATGGACCTGAAGGTCTGTGGTAAACTACTCACGCTTCATCGGAGAGGTAATGGTGTTGATGTAGAAGCCCTCCGTGATCGAATCCCCCTTCGGCAGATCGCCAGAAAAGGCCCCAAAATGGGATCTCACGGGTACAGAAGGTTGCGGCGGTGGAAAAGTGCTTTCGTGGCTCCCCTGATGTTTTAAGGTATAAGAGTATATATAGGCGAAGGAACTAGGTCAGTGGAGATACGAGGGGCCCACGAGGGTGGGGGCGCGCCTACCCCCGTGTGCGCGCCCTCCTGCCTCGTGGACGCCTTGTTGCGTCTTCGACTTCATCTCCAAGTCTTCTGTTTTGCTTTCGGTCCAAGAAAGGTCATCATGAAGGTTTCATTCGGTTTGGACTTCGTTTGGTATTCCTTTTCTGCAAAACTCTAAAATAGGCGAAAAAACAAAAACTGGCACTAGGCCCTTGGTTAATAGGTTAGTCCCAAAAATAATATAAAATAGCTTATTAAAGCCCATTAAACATCCAAAACAGATAATATAATAGCATGGAACAATGAAAAAATATAGATACGTTGGAGACATATCAGACAGTCATGGGATTTCATCCCGCTAAACCTTTTCTTGTTCGTGTCTAGATATCTGCTTATCTTGCCACGGTAACCGGAACTAACTTTGACTCCGGTAAGGCACTTAAAGAATTGATCGATCTCAGTCGGACTTAAGGTGAAGCAAGAAGAGGGGCAATAATCCTCTTCCTGTACTTTTTTGCCCATCTTCTCCCGCGCCTCTGTCTCCGTCTCTGTATCGTCTGACTTTTTACGGGGCGGCATGTGCAGATCTTCCCTCATTTCCAAATCTTGTAAGTCTTTTCTTGCCTTCGGTCCATCCTTGGTCTTATCCAGCATGTTCATCAGTGTCGCGAGCAATCTCTCAAGGACATTCTTACAAATATGCATTTGATCAAGGCAATTAGGTGTGTCGAGTTTGTGCTAGTACTCCAAGTCCCAGAACACAGACCTCGTGTTCCATACCTTCAGTAGCGGCTCTGGTGCCTTTTTCATCATCTTTCCCGGCGCGGGGCACTGTTCCCCGTTTTTCAACACCTCATCGATTTAGGCACCGCTCCGCTTACATGGAGGTCCTCGATGTTCAGCGTGACCATTGAATAGATCTCCATGGTTTCTCCATGGGTTGTCCTTCTCGAGCCATCTTCGATGCCCCAGGTACACGATTTTCCTAGACCCGCCCTCTTTCCTTGACGTTAGCTGCTGAGACATCATATCATCCATGCACCGCGTGCATCCGCAATATCCATGGTACACCTTGTCTCCGACATATCCATAACCAAGATAGTCGTGCACCATCATGATCAGCGCAGCTCTCATGTAGAAATACCCGCCTTTGCTGGCGTCCCATGTCTTGGCCGGTGTTTTCCATAACGTGTCTAACTCCTCTTGAAGTAGCCCCAAATATAGATTAATATTATTTCCCGGTTGTTTTTCGGCCCTTGAATCAGCATGCTCATGTGAATGTACTTCGACTTCATGCACAACTAGGGGGGAGGTTGTACATCCATACAAACACGGGCCATGTGCTATGGTTGGTGTTCTGGTTGCCAAATGGATTCATGTCATCGGTACACGCGCCGAGCATGATGTTCCTTGCATCACATTCGAAATATCAATAGAAGCCGTTCAACGCTCTCCACTGGCTTCCATCCTTGACGTGTCTCAGCTTCGGATCATCTCCATCGTCAGGCTTCTTCCTCTCCGCGTGCCAGCGCATGAGCTTTGCTTCCTTGGGATCTACAAAATACCGCTGGAGACAGGGAGTGATCGGTAACCATACAACTTTCTGGGGAGATTTCTTCCCGGCCTTATTGTATCGAGAAGCATTGCACACCGGACAACTTCTTTTTTCCGCGTGCTCCTCCCGATAAAATATGCAATCGTTGATGCATGCATGGTATCTAATGTGCGACAGATCAAGATGGCACACGTTCTTCTTGGCCTCATCCACACTACTAGGACACAAATTCCCCGCGGGATGAACATCCTTTAGGTACTTGAGATGCTCATCGAGGCTAGTGTCAGTCCATTTGTTTTTAGCCTTCGTCTTTAGGAGTTGGAGCGTGAAACTCAAGCAGGTCACCTCAGGATTGCAACCATCATACAATGGACTGTTCGAGTCTACCACCAGTTGCTGCAGCTTAGCCTCCTCTTTAGAAGCAGCTCTCTCAGTACTCATCTCCTTGTGAAGCAGTGCTTGAACATGAGGGTCCCGCATGATTGAACTTAGTACCGACGAACTCTGCGGCGTGGAGTCCATGTTCTCTCCGCCGCCATGTCCGGCCCCTTCTCCTCCGCATGTCCGGCCCCTTCTCCGCCGCCATGTCCGACCTCTTCCCCGCCGCCATTATCGATCATCTCTTCATCTTGCCCCGTGTCGTCATTGCCTGCCCCGTCGGCGTCCTCAACATCATCATCCTCATCTTCAATTATCCACCGAGTATAGCCATCCATCAAAACAGTCATGAGCAGGTGTGCTTCAACACGACCATCGTCATAGGGGTCGAGCCAAACTATTCCTTTGCATCTTCGACACGGACATAAAACCTTTGTCAGGTTATTTTGTTTCATGTCCTGCACCGCCGACCGCAACCACCTGTCCACCATCGTTCCACTGACCATCATGAACGCCTGCACGGTAATAATAAACAAATTGATTATAAAAATGTGTGCATGCATCAAAGTCATACAAAAATTCGGCATGACCTTCCCTAAAAATAAGACATATAGAGTTTGCCTGAAATTCCCCGAAACAGAAATAAATCGACATTTCGGCAAAACATAGGCAACTCAAGCACAATTAGGCGGCAACTCAAGCCACACACACAATTTCCATCATATCACGCGATTATGTCATATCGCACACATACACATATTTCCATTCTTGCAAGGCACACATTTTTAATCACCTATCTCGAGATCGAGCACGATGATGATGATGTCGATCAGTGTCACCACACACCTAGGGAATGATCAAGAGTGGAAAAAGCTTACTTCTTGAGATGGCTAGATGTAGTTAGGGAGGTACGTAGCTCACTTCATCACATGGGTAGATCTACCAAGCTAGCTGGGGAAGGAGATGCCTTTATCTAGTGGAGGGAGAGAAAAAGGAGAAAGGTGATGCATTAATGAAGGTGATGTAATTTAGCTAGCAGTAATAAAGAGGGAGAAATGTAGGTAGAAGAAGGAGAGTAATGGGGGGAGAAGTAGTGAGGAAGAAGAAAAGTGAGGGAGAGAGGAGGTGGGAGGTAGGGGAAAGTGAGGAAGAGAGGATGGGTGAGTGGGAGAGGGAGGGGAAAAGGTGGTATATGCTGCGGCTTAGCAGTAGCGCTAGTCATAAACCGCGCTACTGCTATTAACATAGCAGCAGCGCGCTTATGCCTCACGCGCTACTGCTAAGTGGGTCCCGCCATGTGGCCAGTTTCAAAAATAGCGACAATTAGCAGTAGCGCGTCCCAGGAAAAGCGCGCTATTACTATGACTTTATCAGCAACGCGCTTATAAAGACCGCGCTACTGCTAAACCTAGGTTGGCGGGAACTGTCGGTCGATTTTAGTAGCAACGTGGTTCGGCCCAGCCGCGCTACTGCCAAGTTAGTAGCAGTAGCGCCTGTATTTTTCCACCTGAAACGTGCTGCTGCTAAGATTATGTGTATAAGGTTTTCCCTAGTAGTGACTATACGCACTGGAGCGAGCCAAAGGCGTGCCGCCGTCTTCGCCCCTCCCTCATTGGAGCCGGACAAACCTTGTTGTAGTAGACAGTCAGAAAGTCGTCGTGCTAAGGCCCCATAAGACCAGCGCACCAGACAGCAACCGCAGCCGATGAAGAGACACATAGATCAGAAGGGACAAACTTGTAGACACACGAGCAAAGACGAACGAAGAATGGATCCACATGGATCCTCCGAAGATAAACACCGACAAAATCCCTTGAGATCCGCTGGAGACAAATCTCCACATGCCCTCCGATGCCGATAGATGCACCGCCGGAATGGGAGCGAGATGGGGAGAACCTTATTCCATATTTGGAGAGCCGCCGCCGCCTCACTCCTCTAACCAGGACACAAACCCTAACAAAACTAAAAAAAAAGGAGCCCTTCCATCAGAAGGGCCATGATTCACCGCGCCACCATGGCACTAAGACCACAAGAGACAAGATAGACCGGCAGCGGTGCCGGCTGGAGGCACAAGAAAATGTAAGGTGCCCTTACGTTTTCTGTGTTTCTGGCGGGTAGCTAAAAAACCTTGCATTAGTGAGATATGAGACATGTAAAATGCCATCCATTGATTTTTGTTCTTTTTTAAAATGAAAGAAATTCATTGATTTTTTTTCTTTCGAAATAGTCTGATTGCTTATCAGTTATCACATGTCTCACATGGTTATTGTTTTTTATTCTTCATGGGCTAGAGATATGCCTACCCCTTTTTATAACATGTATTAGGTTTTTTCAAGTTAAACATTTATATTTTTAGCTAAATTATACAAAATCCATCAATATCTATCATGCTAAATAAATAAAATACAAAAATATATTCAATTATGAATCTAATAATATTATTTTGGCATTGCAGGTGTTGATCGCTTTCCTATAAACGAAGTCAATGCTAGAAATAGTTGACCTTCAAAAATAACTAATATACCTTACAAGAAGAAACATGAAGGCAGTAATATTCTTGAAAATTGTAAGTTCAAAAGGGAGGAATCTATTGAACCTAAACACATGTGATTCTTAAAAATAAAAAAGTTCCAAAATCCAGGGAAAAAAATCAAATGTAGATACTGGAATGTACGAACAAGATTATGAAAAATGTGTGTTTTTTTAAGAGGGTTCAAATGTGTTGATTTATAGTTTGCATAAAAAAACTGGAACAAGGAGCAAGAAAGTTAGTTTTTTCGCCGGGTAGGAAGTGGTATATTTGATGCTTCAAGTTTTTATTTTATGGAGTTCGCTCCAGATCAAATGTCTGAGTTTGAGCATGGGAAATCTAACATCGAGATGGAAAATTATGTTATCGCTGACAATTTCCTTTTGCATGCATGCCAAAATCTTTCCATGTTCAGTTTTTGTCATTTTCCTGTACATTTTTCCTGCATTTATTCTATTATTTTTTTCTTGCACTTTTTTTAAGAAATGGATCGAGACAAGATCGGCCGATCGCTTGCTTGCGCGCATGACGCCATGGTTATGCCTTTTTTTTGCGGCTATGCCATCTTTTATTCCCAGGGCGGTGATGTGAAGGACATGAGAAACTACAAGGTAAACACCATCGTATGTTAGGTTTGCCGATGCACTTCTGTTGGCTCGACGATGCTGCCGGCAGCATCAAATCTTCTTCAGAAAAAAATAAGTTGGAATGGCAGAAGGCCAATCTACTGCCGAGATGAAGAAAAGTATTACAATTTCGTTTTCGTCTTCTAACTTTCTTGGGAAGGTTGATCAATTCCGTTAACATGGCCATGTTTCGTGGGGTTTTGTTGATGCTTTGTGCAACCAGATCCAGGCCGCTTCACTCGCTGATGAGCCATTGATGTCCAACGTACGAGTGGTACTCCCAAGACCTGGGTTGACATCCTATGCTATGCTATGCTATGATCCTAAAGTCAGCTCCATCTTAAAAGACATCTCCATCTTTAAATACCAAAGGAGGAATACACATAGGAGTACATACATACACATAGGAGTACATGCCAAGCATGACAGTGGAACAACCACCGGCAGGGGCAGGGGCAGGAGCAGGTCCAATTCTGCCGCTCTCAACTCAATCAAGAGAAGGTGGCATGCATGTCTATCTATCTAGTGTATCTCCTGCTGGTCCGCTTTATGAGATACTATCACCTATCTCTTTTTCTCCCTTTGGCCCGAAACCGAGCTTCACACAAAGTGCTTGGCTTCAACTTTCAAGAAGCAAGATTGGGCTACGTGGTTTGAAGCGAGATTAGAGGGCAGGCATAATTGAATGATTAATTAATGGCCTCGCCGACCGATGAACTGGCCGGTTAGACCTAACAGTCAAGAGATTAGGACCATACATGCTGCTGGTAGTACGGCTGCAAATTGCCACATGAGGCATTGACAAGGGAGGTTATGACTCCTAATCCTAAATATACTATAATTAGCAGCAGCTGAATACACCAGCTATTCAGCTAGGCTGGTCCTGCAGGTATGCCAGGTACAGAGACAAGGCACCATGCCATGCACCACAACACACGCCCCAAATGGAGGCTGCAAGAGGTTGAATTGTCAAGTAAACTGATATTCTCTTTTTTTAGAGAACTAATTAATCTTTGTAATAACTGTTTCGTTTTGCACTGTTGTGCGTCCACGTTATCATAGGAACACGTCGTATGTTTCCTCCTGATGATGGATATGGCTTACTGTGCGGTGGAAACCTAGGAGAAAGAAAGACTAGCACACGAGGCTCATGGGCGGACAAGCCCCTAAGGCCCCTCCCAATGCTCCACCTTCTACAGGTGGTAAGCCTTTCATGTAGGGATTTTTTTAATTTGGCAAGTTATTTAGGAAGAGAGAGATGAGTGTGATGACCCCAGAAAGAAACAATGCTAAGCGCGTGAACATACACTAGTAGAAAAGCGGGCAACGGTCCAGGCCGGGCCAGCCCATTAGTCCCGGTTCAATCCAGAACCGGGACCAATGGGGGCATTGGACCCGGTTCGTGAGCCCCGGGGGCCGGCCGGGCCACGTGGGCCATTGGTCCCGGTTCGTCTGGACCTTTTGGTCCCGGTTGGTGGGACGAATCGGGACCAATGTGCCTTGCTCCTGGCCCACCACCATTGGTCCCGGTTGGTGGCCAGAACCAGGACCAAAGGCTTCCCTTTAGTTCCGGTTCAAGCCACGAACCGGGACCAATTAATTGCCTATATATACCCCTCGCCCGCGAGCAGAGCACTCTCACTGCTCTATTTTTCGTGGCCGGCGAGGAGAGAGTTTTGTGGTGCTCTAGCTCACCTCCTATGCACACGAGGTGTTCGATGGAATGCCCGAGCCACACTACTTAAGCTTTCTCCTCTCCAAGCTCGACCTTCAAGTTCCATTTTCCTCAATATTTGTCTAGGTTTAGCGATCCGTCACATCCCGTCCCCGTCTTCACCGCCGTCGATCGCCCGCGCCGATCTCGTCGCCGGCACCACCGTGGTGAGCCTCTTGTTCTTATCTTCTTTCTGAAAGGAAAAAAAATCTTACTTGTATGTTTATATAGATACTTGTATAATTTTCTTACTTTTATTATTGCATCTTATATAGTGCGATGGTTTTGGTATCCGCCCCCGTCGGCCCTCGTCCTGTCTATGATTCGGATGTGGTATATATTATCTTTTCATAACTATTGGTTTATCTATTGTTTATGACAATTATGCCGACCAACGTGACATAGATTTTTTTTATCTAGGAGGTTGTTGAACCGGAAATTCCAACCGACCCTATTGTCGAGAGGTTAAATTTAGTTGAAGAAGAAAACAATTTCTTGAAGGAAAAAATTAGAAAAATTGAGGAGGAGAAGATGATATTGGAGTTGCATGTTGCGGATGTCGTGGATGATCACAAGATCAAGATGGATGCAATGCGCTTGAAGATTAGAAAGATTAGAAAAGATGCCATTCATACCGAGGCTTGGTATCATTATGCCGTTGGATCAGTTGTTACATTGGTTGTGATTATGATCGCATTTGTTTTCGCATGAAATGTTTTACATAGTTTCAATGTATGGTTTAATTAATTTAGATGCTCTGTAGAGCTTTATGTTGTTAGATGAGAACTATGTATGTACTTTGGTTTTAATGTGATGATGAACTTCTATTAATTTGGTCACTTAATTATCTATTCATGATGTTCTATAATAATTTTTGACACACTTAATTATATATAATGCACGCAGATGAACCGGCAATGGATGTACGGTTCAAGACACACCTCCGAGTACATTAAGGGCGTGCATGAATTTCTCGAAGTGGCTGAGGCAAACAAGCAGAATGGTTTTATGTGTTGTCCATGCCCTATATGTGAGAGTCTTACTCTGACCGGAAAATCCTTCACACCCACCTGCTTTACAAGGGTTTCATGCCACACTATAATGTTTGGACGAGGCACGGAGAAATAGGGGTTATGATGGAAGACGGCGAAGAAGAAAAGTACGATGACAACTATGTGCCCCCTGAATACGGTGATGCTACTGAAGATCAAGAGGAACCAGACGATGTGCACGATGATGCTGCAACAGACGAAGCTGCTGAAGATCAAGAGGAACCAGATGATGTGCCCGACGATGATGATCTCCGCCGGGTCATTGTCGATGCAAGGAAGCAATGCGAAAGTCAAAAGGAGAAGCTGAAGTTCGATCGCATGTTAGAGGACCACAAAAAAGGGTTGTACCCCAATTGCGAAGATGGCAACACAAAGCTCGGTACCGTACTAGAATTGCTGCAGTGGAAGCCAGAGAATGCTGTGCCTGACAAAGGATTTGAGAAGCTACTGAAAATATTAAAGAAGAAGCTTCCAAAGGATAACGAATTGCCCGACAGTACATACGCAGCAAAGAAGGTTGTATGCCCTCTAGGATTGGAGGTGCAGAAGATACATGCATGCCCTAATGACTGCATCCTCTACCGCGGTGCGTACAAGGATCTGAACGCATGCCCGGTATGCGGTGCATTACGGTATAAGATCAGACGAGATGACCCTGGTGATGTTGACGGCGAGCCCCCCAGGAAGAGGGTTCCTGCGAAGGTGATGTGGTATGCTCCTATAATACCACGGTTGAAACGTCTGTTCAGAAATGGGAGCATGCCAAGTTGATGCGATGGCACAGTGAGGACCGTAAGAAAGACGGGAAGTTGAGAGCACCCGCTGACGGGTCGCAGTGGAGAAAAATCGAGAGAAAGTACTGGGATGAGTTTGCAAGTGACCCAAGGAACGCATGGTTTTCTTTAAGTGCGGATGGCATTAATCCTTTCGGGGAGCAGAGCAGCAATCACAGCACCTGGCCCGTGACTCTATGTATGTATAACCTTCCTCCTTGGATGTGCATGAAGCGGAAGTTCATTATGATGCCAGTTCTCATCCAAGGCCCTAAGCAACCCGGCAAAGACTTTGATGTGTACCTAAGGCCATTAGTTGAAGAACTTTTACAGCTGTGGAATGGAAATGGTGTACGTATGTGGGATGAGCACAAACAGGAGGAATTTCACCTAAAGGCATTGCTGTTCGTGACCATCAACGATTGGCCCGCTCTCAGTATCCTTTCAGGACAGAAAAACAAGGGATACCACGCATGCACGCACTGTTTACTTGACACCGATAGCATATACCTGGGAAGCTGCAGGAAGAATGTGTACCTGGGCCATCGTCGATTTCTTCCGACCAACCATCAATGTCGAAAGAAAGGCAAGCATTTCGAAGGCGAGGCAGATCACCGGAGGAAGCCCGCCATGCGTACCGGTGATCACGTACTTGCTATGGTCAATGATTTACACGTAATCTTTGGAAAGGGTCCCGGCGGACTAGCTGTTCCGAGTGACGCTGGGGACACACACCCATGTGGAAGAAGAAATCTACATTTTGGGACCTACCCTACTGGAAAGACCTAGACGTCCGCTCTTCGATCGACGTGATGCACGTGACGAAGAACCTTTGCATGAACCTGCTAGGCTTCTTGGGCGTGTATGGGAAGACAAAAGATACAGCTGAGGCACGGGAGGACCTGCAACGTTTGCACGAAAAAGATGGCATGCCTCCAAAGCAGTATGAAGGTCCTGCCAGCTATGCTCTTACCAAAGAAGAGAAGGAAATCTTCTTTGAATGCCTGCTTAGTATGAAGGTCCCGACTGGCTTCTCGTCGAATATAAAAGGAATAATAAATATGTCAGAGAAAAAGTTTCGGAACCTAAAGTCTCATGACTGCCACGTGATTATGACGCAACTACTTCCGGTTGCATTGAGGAGGCTTCTACCGGAAAACGTCCGATTAGCCATTGTGAAGCTATGTGCATTCCTCAATGCAATCTCTCAGAAGGTGATCGATCCAGAAATCATAACAAGGCTAAGGAGTGATGTGGTGCAATGTCTTGTCAGTTTCGAGCTGGTGTTCCCACCATCCTTCTTCAATATCATGACGCACGTCCTAGTTCATCTAGTTGACGAGATTGTCATTCTGGGCCCCGTATTTCTACACAATATGTACCCCTTTGAGAGGTTCATGGGAGTCCTAAAGAAATATGTCTGTAACCATGCTAGGCCAGAAGGAAGCATCTCCATGGGCCATCAAACAGAGGATGTCATCGGGTTTTGTGTTGACTTCATTCCTGGCCTTAAGAAGATAGGTCTCCCTCAATCGCAGTATGAGGGGAGACTGACTGGAAAAGGCACGCTTGGAAGGGACTCAATAATATGCAGGGATGGATATTCTTGGTCTCAAGCACGCTACACAGTTCTACAGAACTCTACCTTGGTGACCCCGTATGTCGATGAACACAAGAACAGTCTGCACTCCAAACACCCGAAGCAGTGCGACGAATGGATTACATGTGAACACATCAGGACTTTCAGCAGTTGGTTGGAAGCATGTCTCAGAGGTGACAACACTGTTTGTGATGAGCTGTACTTGTTGTCCAGGGGACCATCTTCGACTGTTACGATTTGGAAAGGATACGAGATAAATGGGAATACATTTTACACGATTGACCAAGATCAAAAGAGCACTAACCAAAATAGCGGTGTCCGCTTTGATGCAACAACCGAGAGGGGAAAGGACACATATTATGGTTACATAGTGGACATATGGGAAGTTGACTACGGACATGATTTTAAGGTCCCTTTGTTTAAGTGCAAATGGGTCAATCTGTCAGGAGGCGGGGTACAGGTAGACCCACAGTACGGAATGACAACAGTGGATCTGAAAAATCTTGGGTACACTGACGAACCGTTCGTCCTAGCCAATGATGTGGCACAGGTTATCTATGTGAAGGACATGTCTACCAGACCGAGAAAAAGAAAAGATAAGGAAGCGAATACATCATACGATGAGCCAAAGCGCCACATAGTTCTTTCAGGAAAAGGGACATCGTGGGAGTGGAGGGCAAGACAGACATGTCTGAAGATTATGAAAAGTTTCATGGAATTCCTCCCTTCAAAGTCAAGGCTGACCCAACATCCTGATAAGCGATGAAGATTATCCATGGTTACAGCGCAATAAGCAAATGATACAAGCGAAGAAAAAGTGAAGACTTTCTCCCGCAACTATTATGATGATACCATGCCAACTTTGTAATAGACGAGTATGATACCATTATCCATTTTGTACATGCACATGCTATGTGGGTGAATTTATGATACCATGCCAACTTTCAACTTTTTCATAGTTCATTTGAAATGCTTTAATGTCTTATGGTTCGGCCCTCGTAATAATTAAAAATAGCAACAACAAGTATTTTATTGTAAGTACAAACAAAATAAAATAAATAAAGCAAGAAAGAAAACAAAAAAACAAAAAAAGTGTTTTCAAATTTGAAAACTAATGGCACTAACAGAAAGTTTATATTTTTTCTAAAACTAAAAGCAAAAAGAATTAAAAAATAAAGCAAAAAACAAAAGAAAATAAATAATGCAGAAAACAAAACAAAAAAACTGGAAAATAATTAAAAATAGCACCAATAAGTATTTTGTTGTAAGTAGAAACAAAATAAAATAAATAAAGAAAGAAAGAAAAAAATGCCTCCTACTAGGCCCCCACGGCCTGAATACGACTAGAAACCCTACCATGGGCCAGGATTCAGGCCCGCAATAGGCCCAGAAGGCCCATCAGGCAAAGCAGTGGCAAATAGGCCCGCAAGCCTATGGTGGAGAGGAGCTCGAGAGGGGTGCGACAGTGGGGCTTATGAACCACTGCGCGCCCCTCTCAACTAGCGAGGTGGGACTAAACTTTGGCCCCGACGCGGGCAGCATAGGGTCCTTTGGTCCCGATTGGTGGCACCAACCGGAACTAAGGGGGGGGGGGCATTAGTCCCGGTTGTTTTCACGAACCGGGACCAATTCTCTTCATATATAACTAGCGCTTAGCAGTTTCTCCAAAATCTCCCTTTCTTCTCCGCCCGACGCCCGCTGTTCTGCCTCGTCGCCGTCGCCGCCGAGCCGTCAGGCTGCTCCACCTCGTCGTCGCCGCCGCCTCCGACGCCGTCAAGCTGCTCCACCTCGTCGTCGCCGCCGCCTCCGACGCCATCAGGCTGCTCCACCTCACCGTCGCCACCGCCCTCGACGCCATCTGCCCCGACGCCGGCGCCGCTCCCCGCGGCCCGACGCCGCCCGCCGTGCCCCGCCACCCCCCTGTGAGCACCTGCCTCGCGCCCCTGGCTTGCCTCACTCCCGCACCCCTGCCCTGCCCCACCGGCGCCACCGCTGCCGCCATTCCCCTCTGCCCGGCCGGCTCTATTTTTTTATTAGTTTAATGTTTTTTTCATATATATATATATAATGTATGTGTATGTATGTGGCTATATGTTTTTGTTCATATGTTGCTATATGTTTTTTTTTATTTTTATTACTTTATTTTTTTTTGTTCATATGTGATGTATATGTGTATGTGGCTATAATGTATATGTGTATGTGATGTATGTGGCTAGAATTTGCTAAATATATATGTTAAAAATGTTTTTTTTGTTCATAGAAAGTTTTTTGTTCATATATAGAAAGTTACAATTTTAGAAAAGTTTTATATATGCAAAAGTTACAATTTTAGAAAAAGAAGGATAGGAAAGAAGAAAATAAGAAGAGAAAAGAAAGAAGAAGAGGAGAGGAAAAGAAGAAGTGAAATAAATAAGAAGAACAAAAAAGAAGAAAAAGAAGAGGAGAAGAAGATATGAATAGAGGAGAAGAAGAAAAAATAGAATTTGTTCACTACTGCTGCTAACTGAAGCTGATCGATGTTACCACTGGATGAATAGTGAGCGTTGCGGGGGGGGGGGGATGAACAGGACCCCGTGGTGTTGCCTATGGATGAACAAGACCCGATCAATCGAGCCGGTTGGGGCTGGATGAACGGGACCCCGTGGAGGGCTGGATGAACAGGACGACCCCGTGGAGGGCTGGATGAACAGTAGAATATGGAGGGATGGATGAATAGTAGCCCGTGGAGGGGTGGTTGAACAGGAGCCCGTGGGAAGGGGTGGTTGAACAATAGCCGGTGGAGTAGCGCGCGGTGGAGGCTGGATGAACAGGAGCCTGTGGATGAACAGTCGCAGGTGGAGGCTGGAGGAGGTCAACGGTGGATGAACAGTAGCCCGTGGAGGCTAGAGGAGGTCGACGGTGGAGATGGACAGTATCCCGTGGAGTCCTGTTTTGCGGTACACCACACCCCTCCCGATGAACATGACCCCCGTTTTGACCGTAGCGCTCCAATACAAGTCCGTTTCGTCTGTTTTGTGGTACGCCACACCCCTCCCGATCAACAGGACCCCCGTTTCGACCGTAGGAGGTCCATTTCTTCCGTTTTGCGGTACGCCAGACCCCTCCCGATGAACATGATCCTGTTTCGAACGTGGCCGGTCGAACACAAGTGTCAGGACCCCGACTCAATGCCACATCGATCTAGCATGTAACACCTCATATCACTTTGCGGCCTCATGCATGGTATTCCCACGGGTGTCGCCTTACCTTTTCTCGGAACCGTTTGCGCCTTTTCGCACACGTATATGATAGTGTCGCTAGCATCCATATGATAAGGAGCCCGGGTTGACATGGCTAGTCGTAAACCCAAAGTGGCACAAACTTACAGGGACAGGCATCCATGACCCAGAATCGAACGTGTCGGTCATCAGCGAGTGAATCCAGGCTGTAGCACTGGGCTAGCAGGACTCCGGTGAACTGGGCTGTAGCGGGCTAACAGGACTCCGGTATTCATCGCGTGACATTTCCCAGAAGGGACAGACACAGGAACGAAGAAGGACACATGCCGGCCAGCCTAAGTGTTCCGGAGCAGTAGCAAGCTATCATGGCTCAGTGGAAGCACTAGGAAACATTTCCCGGTAAGAGAGGCTACTAAGGATAAACAACTAGATAGTCAGATCCCACACATACCAAGCATTTCAATAACATACACACAATATGCTCGATATGTGCAAATACAACATGGCATCACAACATGACTCTACAACTCAAGTATTTATTCAAGGCTCCGAGGAGCGAGATATTACAAACATGGGTCTCTCGACCCAGCATTCAGAGCATACAAGTCAAAGCACACGCGGAAGCTTAACATGTCTGAGTACAGACATCTACAAATGAAAAAGGCTAAGAAGCCTGACTATCTACTAGATCCTGCCGAGGGCACAAGATCGTAGCTGAGGTAACAAGCTAAACGTCGAAGTCCACGCGGAACTACCAGCGAGACCGATGTCTCTCTGCAAAACATAAAATAGGCAAACGTGAGTACAAATGTACCCAGCAAGACTTACATCAGAACTAACTACATATGCATCATTATCAACAAAGGGGATGGTGGGGTTTAACTGTAGCAAGCCAGCTTTGAATCGGTGGCTATCCTGAACTACTACTGCAAGTAACTCTTTTGAGGTGGCGCACACGAGTCCACATATTCACCATATCAATACACCACTATGGATCCGCTCCCGTCTCCCTACGAGAATGCCATCCATAGCACTCACGCTTATCTTGCGTATTTTAGAGTATCCACTTTCACTTGTCTATGAACTGTTATAGGCAACCCAGAAGTCCTTTACCGCGGACACGGCTATTCGAATAGATCATTTATAACCCTGCAGGGGTGTACTTCTTCATGCATGTTTCCACCACTTAGCGTCTGCACACGACATGTGCTCGGCAGACTTCAAGCGAAAGCCGACGTGGGTGTAGACCACGACCTACCTAAACACTCAAGTCTCTAGTCCAGGTTTATCGCCTATTCAGGTTCCATCCGCAAGGAGTCCGGCCGAGGTTTCCATATACGGCCCCGAACGATGTGTACAGGGTTCCGTGACACCAAACGGGCGCCCGGTTTACCCGGCCACGTGCCTACCGCATCACAGGCCCACCCCTCCGGTCAGCGCTGCGCACGGCCTCCAGCATACTACAAACACCAGAAACTACTTGCAACTCCTGGACAGAGGACAAGGGTGAATAAGAAGTCGAGCGGGGTCATATTTCAGGGCCCAATGCATAGTAGTAGCTGAATCATGGATCACAAACACAGAACTTAGTTCCTAAGGACGGCTTCAATGAGACAACCCACCATGTACTCCTACATGGCCTCTCACCACTACCTTTACCAAATCGTGTTCACACACTTAGCTCACACACAGAAGGACATGTTCACACACCTCTGATTCATTCCCGATGAATCAGACCTGACTCAACTCTAAGCAGTAGGAGGCATGACAAACAAGCATGAATGAGTAGGCACAATAGGGCTCAAACAACTCCTACTCATGCTAGTGGGTTTCATCTATTTACTGTGGCAATGACAGGTCATGCAGAGGATAAAGGGGTTCAACTACCGTAACAAGTAACAGATGGATCGTTGTTGTCCTAATGTAGTAAAAGAGAGTAGGAGCGAGAGAGTGGGATTGTATCAGAATGAACAAGGGGGTTTTGCTTGCCTGGCACTTCTGAAGATAGTATAGTTCTTCATAGGTGTCATTGATCACATCATCGGAAGCACGTCTAGCGAGAGGGGACAAATACCGGCAAAACAGAAGGAAACACAATCAATGCAATGCACAATATGATGCATGCTATGACATGGCAATAAGAATGTGTTTTTGCTAATGCAAGCTAGAACAGATTGAGATGAGTCCATTTGAACCAAAGATTCAAATGCAAACCCCTTTTAAGAGGTCATAATAGTGCATTAACTATTTTCACCTAAACAGCAAGGTTAATGTGTTCTAACATGCATGAAACCAGTGCAGATGGATAGATTGGATTTTTCTGATTATTTTTCATATATAATTTATTTGATTTGGAGCTACGGTTGATTTTCTATGATTTTTAGAAGTTTTAGTTATTTTCTAGAATTTCCTGTATAAGAACAATTCCAGTAATTGAATTAATGCGTCAGCACTGCGTCAGGGTGACGTCAGCGGTCAACAGGCCTCGACCAGGTCAAACCTGACCAGTGGGGTCCACTAGTCAGTGACTGGGCTGGTTAGTGACACTGACAGGTGGGTCTGGTCAACGCCCACGTCAGCGAAGTCAACATGACATGTGGGGCCAGTCAACAGCCATGTCAGCGCGGTCAAGGCTGACGCGTGGGTCCCACTGGGTTAATCTAAACTAAATAGGAAAATTAATCTAAACTAAACAGGCGCATGGGCCCAAGTGGCAGTGGCTTAAGGGGTTGATTAGAGGGGTCATTAGCACCTAATGACGTAGCCACGTCAACCCACCGGCGTTTAGCCGCCGGTGACACAAACCGCGGCGGAGATCTTCGGAAATCGCCCTCCGGTGATGGTTCAACGCGCGGCTAGGCTTGCTCGACTCCTGGGAGTGCGCCGCATCTAGTGGTGCCACTGGTTGGAGCCGGTGTGGCCGGGAACTATGCCGGCTCGAGGTTTGGCGGCGGCCGAAGCACGGGAGCAGTCGGGTTCGGCGCTACTGCGTACGGGAGGAGGATCTGGTGGGTGTGCTCGGCTTCTGGGCGTGCTGATGGGCTCGGACGCGAGCGGCAGCGGCTGTGGCCGCGGTGGCACCATGGCCGGCGGCGATGTGCTCGCGGGCTCAGCGGTGAAGTTAGTTAGGGCGCTCAGACGAAAGGTAGAAGAGAGGGGAAAGATGCCGGTGCTCACGGTGAACTCGCAGAGCAGGCCAGTGGGCTTGGGAGGCGCTAACACCGGCGAATCGGAGTCGGGGATCTCGGTCGTCCGAGGTTGAAGAAGGCGATGGAGGTGGTGCTGAGGGGGTGTCCGGCGTCGCTTGGCTCATCGGAGACGAAGATGAAGACACTGCGGAGCCTCTGGACATGGCGGCAGGGTGAGGGGGTGGCTCTGGACTCGGCGGCAGCGGTCGCTTTCGGATGCGTGCGAGAGAGAGAACAGAGGAGGGGGATGAGCTCGAGGGAGTGAGCGAGAGGGACCAGGGGGGCTGCGTGGCTCCTCCAGGCACGTCGGGGAGAGGGCGGCAAGCAAGCAGGAGGTGGAGGCCTCGGGCGCGCATACGTCGACACGCCTCTGCCTACTGGCAGAGGTCGAAGACGACCGCTTCGACCAGTGGGCTGGGCCAGCTGGAGGGGCTGGGCCAGCTGGACTGCCAGGTAAGTCAGGTGGGTCTCTCTCTCTTTTATTTGTTTCTGTTTTCTATTTTTCTTCCTCTGTTTTGATTTAGTTTAGGAACTAAATCATTTTAATAAATTATGTAGGTTATTATATGGCTTGCTAAAATATATACAAAGCCACTCACAAACTTCCAGAATTATTGGAGTCATATTTAATATATATTAAATATAAATCCAAAGCAAATAGTTATTGGATTAACTCAAATGGCCAAAACAAATATTTCTGTGACTCCAAAAATATTGGTTTGAATTTTACCTCTTACCAATATTTCTATAGAATAATAGGAACATTTTCTTAGACTCATTTGAGAAGATTTAAATGTTGGTTATTTTTAGAGGTTTTCTAAGGCTTTTGAAAATTCCTCAATTCAAGTTTCATTTGAATTTAAACATGATGCTCACATGTCTAGCTAGCTGAGTGCATACCAGAACTAGGGATGTGACAGCTCACCCCCACTAAACAAGAATCTCGTCCCGAGATTCAAGACGTGAGGTAAGAAGACAAAGGGGACACAAGCTAACACAAACTTCACGTTCCAGATGTCTTTCTCGAGGATGTTGATTCTTTGCATCTCCTTGATCTCAACGTCTTGCTTTGGGAACTACATCCAATATGACAACGGGTAGAAAGGGAAAACTCTAGAAGGATCGATCTTCTCGAAGATCAAACAACTTAGGATCAGTTCACGGGGTGAGTCATAAAAACATCTCTCGAGCTGATACACGAAGCACGCATCTAGAGGGATGAAGTGGAACAGACGACGGAGGTTCACAAGGTAGACAGCAATTTCATGCTTAAGAAGGTGGTGAGCGGTTGTCAACGTAGCGAGGAGTTGAGTTGCCATGATACCATAACAGAACATCTTGGAGGAGGGTGGTTCATGGAGTTATTACCCTAAGTGGCAAAAAGAATTACCTTTGATATAGAGATCATTGAGACTCTCTATACCAGCATGTGGCAAATCTCGAGTGATCGTTTGGAGGAGTTCGGTAGAATGGCATACTCGGACTAGTATAGATGATGTGGATTACCTTGTTGAAGACAACACAAGGGATGATTTTGCTTATCACAGGAAATGGATGAGACCCATGGTAGACTGGCACAATGACGGGTGCTAGCTGGAAACAAAATGCAAATGTTGGGAATGATTCTGGTAAATGGGGAGAGGCTCAACAGTAGAGAGTGAGTCCACTGTTGAAATGGTTATAGCATAACCGAAGAAAACTAGGAGCAATCCCAATTAGTGCCGATGATAACACTTAGTGCTTGTGTGTGCTCTCAAGAACTTGAGCATTTCCATATTCATCAAGGTTTTACCAACATCCGTGTCAAGGATCCTGGCAACACAACATACTACCATGAGGAATAGTGATGGATGATGCAGATGCAAAGGAAGATGACACTTTCTCAGATTTCACCTCAGCGAGACCAAGGGGACAAAATCTGGATGATCGACCGAGAGACATTTAGCACTCCACTTCTAATGTTCTCCTTGATGTGCTAGCGTATCCCATTCATTGAAATGGTTTGGTAACTAGAACATCAGGTAGAAGGTCGGACTTGGGAACACCAAAAATGCATAAGGCACAACTAGGGAGTAAATCCTACGAAGTCCTTAGGGGGAGGTGGCCAACTTCCTCAATCAAGATACTACAATAATAGGTCTTCCGGCTGGGTGTGTTGGCCACGACATCCACTTTACCGGTTATCGGAGACCAATATTATAGTTCTTCGAAAATGTCCCAACCATCATATCTGCCTGAGATTTAGATCTGGTTGGTGTCAGGATATTCCAGACTCATCAAGTCTAGAAAGAAAATTAAAGTTTGCAACACAAATCGACGAGATGGCGTTGCGAGATTCTCGGGAATGGACTACGGTAGTATGCTCCAAAAAATGAGTTGGTTCTGCTACAAACATGTGAACACGCTGTCCCGGACAAGCATGAGCACATGGTAGTCTTACAACGAAACACTACTGAGTTCTGGCTGGGAACCATCATCGGGGATAACAAAATTTGTACAAATCCGTCTGGTACCTTCAGGACTAGCACATAGAACCTATTATCCTTGAACAAATCAATCAGTGGCTTGGTGTGCTAGGAATACATATAGAATGAAGATGATCAGTCTATCAGACCACAGAATACTTTGCACGTTTGCATGACTGATTTGGAATGATTCCAAGGAAGCAACAACTTGCTTTCTCGAATTCACGGTGGCAACTTGCATCAAATGCACATGAATTAGAAGAAGTCACTTCTTACATCCGAGCATATGCTTCATGGGCGGGTCATGAAGATAATGCTTATAAAAGTTTTCAATACTAGCTGGATGTTCAACACAAATCATGGAGAAGATAAGGATATTGTCGATGGGCTCAACAATAATTCATCCAGATTCCCATGGAGATGGAATTATATAACTATGTGAACAAGGTGATAATATTGGTCAGACCCAAAAGACATAATGGTGTATGCTGGAGGAAAATCCACGAGTAAGACAACATTACGAACATCGTTTGTTCTGATTTGATTTGAGGATAGCCCATACTCAAATCAAAGTTTTGGCAAGACAATAGCTCCAACAACTGGTCTCGAGGATCAATCGATGAAGATATCATCTTTCTTCAACACACACACAAAAAGATATCCCTTAAAATGAACTAAGCCAGGCAAGCTTTTATCCTCCAATTCTCCAAGTTGTTATTTGGCTTAACCAACTAGCTCAGGGGTATCCAACACGGATTCTTGGGGAAGGAGTGGTTTATTGGAAACCAACTTGATCACGAACTCAACATAGCGGTCAGGTGACAACCTGGTAATACTTCCGAGAGGATAATCGGAAAATCACGAACCATCGATATGCTACTAAGCTCGAGAACAATCTTGCTTCCGAGGCAAGATGATGTGATCAATTAAGCAAGGGATTGAAATCCTAATTCATTGATCGAAGAGTGCACCAGAAATAAGGACTAGGTAGCACGATCTATCTTAGAATGATGATTCAAGAACCAACACACTAAGAATGAAATTATTGTCCTTTAACTACCAAGCAACGAGGTTGCTAGGAGTATTGATTTCACACATCACATTCCATTTGTCGATATTCCGGTTGCAACAACACAGGGACCAAGGAATGAAAAATGATGGCGAGAGTATCACTGTATCAAGAATTCATAAGAGGTTGTACAATTCCCATGACATTCTTGACATAAGATGGCAATACTCCAGGGTGGAACAGACTAGAAGCTAGATTGGCATTTGATCTGCGGAATACAACTGCTTTGACCCAATCCTAGAAATGGACAAGGTACTGGAGTTTGTTTCTCCTAGTCATTCCAGAATAGAATGGCTCGACGGACCACAAGAATAATAGGCATCGATGAACACGGTTGCACAGTTACTCCTGTCTATCAATTGATAGACGAGGGTCAGAAGACAACTAAGAGGGACAACTCAAGGAACATATAACTTTCTGAGTTGTGGATGCATAGATTAGTATGTCGAACCAAGTTCAACATGTTTCTCCCGGATAACCCATGCAGAGAGGTAGGACTGGCGGAGTCACGATTATGAATGGAGAACTCCTCAAGAGTACTAGGATTGTGATCTTTTGGTTCAAATAACTTCTGCCTTAATGGTTCATGGTATTTGGAAGAAGGAAATACCACAGACCTCGAGGACTATCGCAAGGTTACTAATAACCTAAAGGAACTAGCAAACACTATTAACATGAAGTAAGTAGGGTGAATCTCGGGTTCAAGAACCCAGGAATAGAATACCTACTACTAAGTGGCATCACGGGATGCTTTTGAGAATAAAGGCCAGAATTATCACACCGGGAACACAAAACATGGCTAGATTACTAGGTGGTTCTCTAAGACACCTAGGGTCATAATAGTAGCTCCAACATATATACCGAGGCAATAGAGAACCTCAACGCACCGGTTAGTGTGCTTATTCTGACCAAAAGGACACCGGGAACGGAAAGAAAGGATTTGCAAATGCATCAGACTATTTAGAAACCTGGGATGACTCGGATAGCATAACGGCTGTAAATGCTCAAAATGATTTGAGACATCCTGCAAAAATGGTGGCATAACCACTTAGAAGCACAAAATCAAGGTTCCAAGACCAACTAGGGACACACGGAAGTAGTATAAACTGAACTGGGGCGTAAAACCAACAATCTCATAAGTCTATGGATTAGTAACACGTCATCCTGATAGATAGATGAGAAGGCCTAGTTCTTAATCCCCGTAGAAGAGAAGAGGTTGACTCAGATCAGAAGGCCATGAGGTATAAGGAGTAAAAAGAGCCTTACTTTCCCTTCCCCAATCAATTCCCTTACATAACTAAAGCATTTCTAGTCACAACTTCGACCAGTTTGGCTTGGTAATCCTACAGGCAGTCAGGCTCTGATACCAAAGCTATCAGGACACCGACTCAATGCCACATCGATCTAGCATGTAACACCTCATATCACTTTGCGGCCTCACGCACGGTATTCCCACGGGTGTCGCCTTACCTTTGCCCGGAACCGTTTGCGCCTTTTGGCACACGTATATGATAGTGTCGCTAGCATCCATATGATAAGGAGCCCGGGCTGACATGGCTAGTCGTAAACCCAAAGTGGCACAAACTTACAGGGACAGGCATCCATGACCCAGCATCGAACGTGTCGGTCATCAGCGAGTGAATCCAGGCTGTAGCACTGGGCTAGCAGGACTCCGGTGAACCGGGCTGTAGCGGGATAACAGGACTCCGGTATTCATCGCGTGACATTTCCCCGAAGGGACAGACACAGGAACGAAGAAGGACACATGCCGGCCAGCCTAAGTGTTCCGGAGCAGTAGCAAGCTATCATGGCTCAGTGGAAGCACTAGGAGACATTTCCCGGTAAGAGAGGCTACTAAGGATAAACAACTAGATAGTCAGATCCCACACATACCAAGCATTTCAATAACATACACACAATATGCTCGATATGTGCAAATACAACATGGCATCACAACATGACTCTACAACTCAAGTATTTATTCAATAGGCTCCGAGGAGCGAGATATTACAAACATGGGTCTCTCGACCCAGCATTCAGAGCATACAAGTCAAAGCACAAGCGGAAGCTTAACATGTCTGAGTACATACATCTACAAATGAAAAAGGCTAAGAAGCCCGACTATCTACTAGATCCCGCCGAGGGCACAAGATCGTAGCTGAGGTAACAAGCTAAATGTCGAAGTCCATGCGGAACTACTAGCAAGACCGAAGTCTCTCTGCAAAACATAAAATAGGCAAACGTGAGTACAAATGTACCCAGCAAGACTTACATCAGAACTAACTACATATGCATCATTATCAACAAAGGGGATGGTGGGGTTTAACTGCAGTAAGCCAGCTTTGACTCGGTGGCTATCCTGAACTACTACTGCAAGTAACTCTTTTGAGGTGGCGCACACGAGTCCACATATTCACCATATCAATACACCACTATGGATCCGCTCCCGTCTCCCTACGAGAATGCCATCCATAGCACTCACACTTATCTTGTGTATTTTAGAGTATCCACTTTCACTTGTCTATGAACTGTTATAGGCAACCCAGAAGTCCTTTACCGCGGACATGGCTATTCGAATAGATCATCTATAACCCTGCAGGGGTGTACTTCTTCATGCATGTTTCCACCACTTAGCGTCTGCACACGACATGTGCTCGGCACACTTCAAGCGAAAGCCGACGTGGGTGTAGACCACGACCTACCTAAACACTCAAGTCTCTAGTCCAGGTTTATCGCCTATTCAGGTTCCATCCGCAGGGAGTCCGGCCGAGGTTTCCACATACGGCCCCGAACGATGTGTACAGGGTTCCGTGACACCAAACGGGCGCCCGGTTTACCCGGCCACGTGCCTACCGCATCACAGCCCACCCCTCCGGTTAGCGCTGCGCACGGCCTCCAGCATACTAGAAACACCAGAAACTACTTGCAACTCCTGGACAGAGGACCAGGGTGAATAAGAAGTCGAGCGGGGTCATATTTCAGGGCCCAATGCATGGTAGTAGCTGAATCATGGATCACAAACACATAACTCAGTTCCTAAGGACGGCTTCAATGAGACAACCCACCATGTACTCCTACATGGCCTCTCACCGCTACCTTTACCAAATCATGTTCACACACTTAGCTCACACACAGAAGGACATGTTCACACACCTCTGATTCATTCCCGATGAATCAGACCTGACTCAACTCTAAGCAGTAGCAGGCATGACAAACAAGCATGAATGAGTAGGCACAACAGGGCTCAAACAACTCCTACTCATGCTAGTGGGTTTCATCTATTTACTGTGGCAATGACAGGTCATGCAGAGGATAAAGGGGTTCAACTACCGCAACAAGTAACAGATGGATCGTTGTTGTCCTAATGCAGTAAAAGAGAGCAGGAGCGAGAGAGTGGGATTGTATCAGAATGAACAAGGGGGTTTTGCTTGCCTGGCAGTTCTGAAGATAGTATAGTTCTTCATCGGTGTCATTGATCACATCGTCGGAAGCACGTCTAGCGAGAGGGGACAAATACCGGCAACACAAAAGGAAACACAATCAATGCAATGCACAATATGATGCATGCTATGACATGGCAATAAGAATGTGTTTTTGCTAATGCAAGCTAGAACAGAGTGAGATGAGTCCATTTGAACCAAAGATTCAAATGCAAACCCCTTTTAAGAGGTCATAATAGTGCATTAACTATTTTCGCCTAAACAGCAAGGTTAATGTGTTCTAACATGCATGAAACTAGTGCAGATGGATAGATTGGATTTTTCTAATTATTTTTCATATATAATTTATTTGATTTGGTGCTACGGTTGATTTTCTATGATTTTTAGAAGTTTTAGTTATTTTCTAGAATTTCTTGTATAAGAACAATTCCAGTAATTGAATTAATGCGTCAGCACTGCGTCAGGGTGACGTCAGCGGTCAACAGGCGTCGACCAGGTCAAACCTGACCAGTGGGGTCCACTGGTCAGTGACTGGGCTGGTTAGTGACACTGACAGGTGGGTCTGGTCAACGCCCACGTCAGCGAAGTCAACATGACATGTGGGGCCAGTCAACAGCCATGTCAGCGCGGTCAAGGCTGACGCATGGGTCCCACTGGGTTAATCTAAACTAAACAGGAAAATTAATCTAAACTAAACAGGCGCATGGGCCCACATGGCAGTGGCTTAAGGAGTTGATTAGAGGGGTCATTAGCACCTAATGACGTAGCCACGTCAACCCACCTGTGTTTAGCCGCCGGTGACACGAACCACGGCGGAGATCTTCGGAAATCGCCCTCCGGCGATGGTTTGACGCGCGGCTAGGCTTGCTCGACTCCTGGGAGTGCGCCGCATCTAGTGGTGCCACTGGTTGGAGCCGGTGTGGCCGGGAACTATGCCGGCGTCGAGGTTTGGCGGCGGCCGAAGCACGGGAGCAGTCGGGTTCGGCGCTACTGCGTACGGGAGGAGGATCTGGTGGGTGTGCTCGGCTTCTGGGAGTGTGCTGAGCGCGCTGATGGGCTCGGACGCGAGCGGCAGCGGCTGTGGCCGCGGCGGCGCCATGGCCGGTGGTGATGTGCTCGCGGGCTCAGCGGTGAAGTTAGTTAGGGCGCTCAGACGGAAGGTAGAAGAGAGGGGAAAGATGCCGGTGCTCACGGTGAACTCGCAGAGCAGGCCAGTGGGCTCGGGGAGGCGCTGACGCCGGCGAATCAGAGTCGGCGATCTCGGTCGTCCGAGGTTGAAGAAGGCGATGGAGGTGGTGCTGCGGGGGTGTCCGGCGTCGCTTGGCTCGTCGGAGACGAAGATGAAGACATTGCGGAGCCTCTGGACATGGCGGCAGGGTGATGCGGTGGCTCTGGACTCGGCGGCAGCGGTCGCTTTCGGATGCGTGCGAGAGAGAGAACAGAGGAGGGGGATGAGCTCGAGGGAGTGAGCGAGAGGGACCAGGGGGGCTGCGTGGCGCCTCCAGGCGCGTCGGGGAGAGGGTGGCAAGCAAGCAGGAGGTGGAGGCCTCGGGCGCGCGTACGTCGACACGCCTCTGCCTACTGGCAGAGGTCGAAGACGACCGCTTCGACCAGTGGGCTGGGCCAGCTGGAGGGGCTGGGCCAGCTGGACTGCCAGGTAAGTCAGGTGGGTCTCTCTCTCTCTTTTATTTGTTTCTGTTTTCTATTTTTCTTCCTCTGTTTTGATTTAGTTTAGCAACTAAATCATTTTAATAAATTATGTAGGTTATTATATGGCTTGCTAAAATATATACAAAGCCACTCACAACCTTCCAGAATTATTGGAGTCATATTTAATATATATTAAATATAAATCCAAAGCAAATAGTTATTGGATTAACTCAAATGGCCAAAACAAACATTTCTGTGACTCCAAAAATATTGGTTTGAATTTTACCTCTTACCAATATTTCTATAGAATAACAGGAACATTTTCTTAGACTCATTTGAGAAGATTTAAATGTTGGTTATTTTTAGAGGTTTTCTGAGGCTTTTGAAAATTCCTCAATTCAAGTTTCATTTGAATTTAAACATGATGCTCACATGTCTAGCTAGCGGAGTGCATACCAGAACTAGGGATGTGACAGCTCACCCCCACTAAACAAGAATCTCGTCCCGAGATTCAAGACGTGAGGTAAGAAGACAAAGGGGACACAAGCTAACACAAACTTCACGTTCCAGATGTCTTTCTCGAGGATGTTGATTCTTTGCATCTCCTTGATCTCGACGTCTTGCTTTGGGAACTACATCCAATATGACAACGGGTAGAAAGAGAAAACTCTAGAAGGATCGATCTTCTCGAAGATCAAACAACTTAGGATCAGCTCACGAGGTGAGTCATAAAAACATCTCTCGAGCTGAGACACGAAGCACGCATCTAGAGGAATGAAGTGGAACAGACGACGGAGGTTCACAAGGTAGACAACAATTTCATGCTTAAGAAGGTGGTGAGCGGTTGTCAACATAGCGAGGAGTTGAGTTGCCATGATACCATAACGGAACATCTTGGAGGAGGGTGATTCGTGGAGTTATTACCCTAAGTGGCAAAAAGAATTACCTTTGATATAGAGATCATTGAGACTCTCTATACCAGCATGTGGCAAATCTCGAGCGATCGTTTGGAGGAGTTCGGTAGAATGGCATACTCGGATTAGTATAGATGATGTGGATTACCTTGTTGAAGACAACACAAGGGATGATTTTGCTTATCACCGGAAATGGATGAGACCCATGGTAGACTGGCACAATGACGGGTGCTAGCTGGAAACAAAATGCAAATGTTGGGAATGATTCTGGTAAATGGGGAGAGGCTCAACAGTAGGGCGAGAGCACCAGGGCGGTGGACGACGGCGAGGCCTAGGAAGGGGATGATGCAGAGCCGAGGAAGATGCAGCAGCGGAAGCCCATGCGGAGAGGAGTACGAGGGTTCACTGGTTCGGTTGCGGTGTGAGGCTGCCGTCACCGCAGAATAACAGGGGGTGTGGGTGAGTAGAGGGATGGCCTGGCCAGCGGCAGGAGTAGTACGGGCCGGTGAGGCGTCCGCGGCATCACAGCCGGCCACGGGAGGCAGGAGCACGTGGCACGACAAGCGCTTCTTTGGGCGGCTGGAGCAAGAAGACCAGAGGTTGAAGAAGCACTACGGCCGTTGGATGGACATCGTACGGTCACTGCAGCTAGAATCGTTGACAAAGCCCTTGGTACGCCTCAACTTAGTAGGCCCACAGCTCGCATTTGGCAGAGAACATATAGCCCATTTGCGATTTGTAAGAATGTAAGGCCGCAGCTCGGATTTCGTAGAGAACTAAGTTGACAAAGCCCTTGGTACGTTGGAATTTACTATAGCCCATTTACAGTTTGTTAAAAGTACAACCCAACTTCTAGGTAGGACAAGGTTAATAATTTCAAACAACTGCTCAAAACAGAATTCAAAAAAAATTCCCACATTTTGGTGGGATCCGAAATATTTTTACACGAAATTTCTAGTCAGGTTAAATATAATTTCAAAATAAATTTGTATTATGTTAAGATCCAACGAAATATTGCACGCGCAACAAGTAATGAAATTAAAAATTTCAAATTCCAAAAATAATATATTTTTTAAACTAATTACGCGTTTGGTGCATAGTTACTGCCCAGTTATTATAATTACATCCTATTTATTATTTCTTAAAATCCATTTTATTGTTAAGCTTAATGCATACCTCCTAGGAAAGTTGGCAGCCCAGCGGGGCGGAGAATATAACAAGTTGACCCGGATATTGTGTACAACTGTCGGCCCAGTTGCATTGCTGATGTTGAAAAAAAAGGCCTTTGTAGTACAGTACAACCTAACATGGCTACTCAACCCACATTCAGCGACGCCGGAAAGGCCCAAACAAGGCTTCTGTACAACTTTTTGAAGTCACTGAGCTCAATTAATAACTTAAGGAAAAAGTTAGATTACAGTGGAACCTAATTAAAAGCTGTCACGAGCAAATAAATAATTCAACGGGTCCCACTAGTGCGTGTGTGTGTGTGTGCGCGTGTGCATGTGTGTGTGTGCGTGTGTGTGTGTGTGTGTGTGAGAGAGAGAGAGAGACCCATCGGTCGATGCTCGTAAATACATCTTTCAGCCATATGCATTGCTGATGCTCAGTAAAAACTTATATAGTTGACACAATCATATAGAACATCATAGCACACTAAACTTGCATACAAAAATTTCATGCAGGTGGAACAATCAGGATGGAAGCAGTGGATCACTATGGGTAAGGCTATGTTGAAAGCAACGAAGTCGTAGATAACGGTTCATCGTCTTTATCAATGACGGGGAAATATCTTGAATGTTGTGCAAAGAAAACAGACAGACAACACAATAAGTTCTGCTAGCACATTAAGTTGACGTACAACCCTTTCTAAAAAAAGTTCAGGTACAAAATTAGAACAGGTCACAATCAAATGTACTGGCATATCAGTGCTTCACACCCATAGCTCGTATTTAACTAGTATGTGACAAGATTCAGTTGTTACCTCAAATTAGAGCACATCCAGGCAGCCAACCCTGCCTCTTCTCCCAAAGAAGCAGTGGCCTCCGTCGCGCGATGGAGTAGGCCCTGTGCCATCCATCATTCCGAGCAACACAGGGAAAGTCTGACGTTGGCTCCTGTAATGGACGTCGTCGATGGACCCTGGCACCAGCGGCGGCAGGACTTTGATTGATGGATTGACCACTTCTTCGACATGCACGAACACTCGATACAGGTACATCCCTAACGTGGTCCGCGGCGGCCTTGGTGGCGACGAATAGTACAACCCCGGTTCCTGCACCGGTATCTCAACACCAATCACCTTCGGTATGGTGGTCGGCTTCTTCATCCATGCCATAACCGTCAGAGCCCAGCTGTCTGGAGGAACAAACATACTTACGAGTTCACCTCCAAGGTTGTTGATAAGCTCAATCATGGACTCGCTGTTCCAAGCACATCGAGGCATGCCGTGGAGGGTAAGCTTTGTTAAAAACTCAAGCTCAGAGGGCACCGAGCCCCATCCTGGTTGCCACCGATCAAAGCTCACCAGCACACCATCGCAGAACAAACACCGGGAAGATTGAACACACGAGTGCAGTTAAAAGTTGTCCGGAACCTGACGAAGAAATCAGCCGGTGGCGGACAGACTTCGACGAGCAAGTCACTTATTTGGATGCCGTGCGAAATGCCAAGAGCTTGACAAGGTCGTCTGGCGAGACGGGAGGCCGGTCGCCGTTGATGGTTACCATCAGCACTTTGCCGGCAAACTGGTCGTCAAGCGCCGCCATGCCACTGTTGAGCGACAGCATGCAGCGACCGAAGGCAGGACAGACCTCAGGATCTCCGGCTCGGAGATCTGCGTTGACCGGCTACATGATAGTGCGCTTGAGTATAGGGAGTACATGAGGGGGATTTGGGGAACTAGAGTAGGAATCGAGATTCCAGAGGTGGGGGAGGGGCGGGAGATTGGGATGAAAAGGTAGCATGAATTTCGAGCACGCGCCAATATGGTCTCGGCGCGCAAGCGCACGAAAACACCGATGGCGCCCACATGTCAGCCTAAGAGTCCTTATTCTTTCTTTTTTGGAGAGCCCGACCTTTTTTTAGGATCTTTTGAGAGCCCGGCCTGAGAGTCATAATTGACCTATTTGGCATTGCGTTACTACTCGGCCCATATTCAACGACACCTCACTGGCCCAAACAAGTGTACATCATCGAAAAGACCTTGAGCTCAAATTATATAAATTGAAAAAAGGAGATATACTCTGAACAGTGGAGAATGGTGATGCCCTCATTTAGCCCACCAGTAGTTCGAAACAATAAACAGTTCGAAACAACGATATATACAACATTCAAACACTGACTAGTGATTACTACTGACATAAACAACAAGACATGATAGTTCATAAGAAGTCTTGCTACACCACCAAAACGCACCCATCTGCAGTGCTCAAACTCTCGTGATCTAGATGAGAATGACATTCTAAACAGAGGCAACTATTACATAGTAAGAGTGACATAGACAAGGATGACCAAATGACAAGGAATATGCATAACAAAAGAAAGAACTACGCATCCAGAACCATCAGCAAAGACAACAAAGTCATTCGAAGAGATGATCCAACACCATCATAATTTGCAGCCCCGCTTCAGCGACCAGTGATCCGGAGACACCAATACTCCACCCTTTCGATGCAACAACCCAATTACCTATCAACCTGAAGGCTTGAACCACATCACTGCCTGTCGTAATTGAGACATCCAAGGATCAAAGTTAATCCATATGCCTTTGTCATTCTCACCTTCTTTTGGCTGTAGGCTGTATTGTTGACAATCAGGGGAGTTTGCTCCCGAACTCCTAGGACTCGCCATGTAGACACAATTTTCCATAGAAAATAGAGCCTCTCTACCATCAAGGTCCTTGCCAATGGTGATCTCCTGGTTAATCGGATAATTGAGTCCGAGAAACAGAGAGTGTGAACCAAGGCTGTTTACCCGCCTCCAACTAAAAAATCCCGAAGGCCCCAACAAGCTGGTATCTTGCTCATAGACGTAACATCCACTGTCCGGATAGTCACGTATTTCACGGTGCTTGTATACAGTGGGTTTTTTACAATATAACTTTTCCGGCTCATGTGTCCGAATGATCATCAGTCTGTTGCCGTCGTCTGATCGAGCGAGGAACCAGTTGTGCTTCCCTATTTTTGGCAAAGGTGGTGTGAGTACAAAGGGCAGTAACTGTAGGGACACTGCATCATATCAAAAAGGACAGGCATTGTTAATGTAAGATCAACATTGTTCAGAGTATGAGTAGGATAATGCAAGAAACAACATTGATATGTCCCTGTTGGAACTGGGAGGAAAATACAGGGAAATGTATACTGGGTTCGAAAATCTAGAAGTGCCATGCATGGTTATACTCATGTTATCTCGCAATCGATTCTTCACAGGAAACTACCATGTCATGCATGTTATGTAATCATGTTCTGTCCTCACAAACAAATTCTTCAAGGTAACTAACAGACCATGCATTGTTATATACTCGTGTTCTATGGGCAAATTTTTTGTGAGGATATTATTCTAGCCATTGATTGCTGAAGGGCAAATATAGGTATGTACACATGGTAAGCATTGCGGGATTTCACTACTTCCAAATATAGAGTTCTCCATATGCACATTTACTTCCCTAATGTATGGTTAGATGAAACCAACAGTGTGGTGCATGTTTCTACATCATGAAAATGAGGAAACTAACATGGCCATTGATACACACTCATATTTAGTAGTAGTATATAGATTACTGTAAAATAAGGATAATATCCATATACTCCTAACCGTTTGATTATTCAGGGGTACAAATTGGATGTAATGACATGGTCACAATCGCATGAATAACTCATTCCAAATATAGCTGATTTATGGTGTCTCTAATACATTGCCATAGTTCTACTCAAATTCTGCTCAAACAGGGATTTGCCAATCATCACAAAAAGTTCAAACATTGTCATGGCGTCATCATTAACATGAGACGGAAACAACTTACACGCGCCGTCCCAGCAATACATGGTGCCATCTGCTTTGTCGATCGCGTAGATGATGCCATTGTGTTCAATAGCATCACAGAAGTGTGTATCAGCTGCGAGCTGAGTTGTCTCCAGCTAAAGAAGGCACCAACATAAAGATAGGCGAGTCCGTGGTCGAACAAGGAAATTAGCTTGAAGTCTACGTAATTCGCATGTCGTGTGGGCACTTGACAGATTACAATCTTCTGCAAAACAAGGTCCGTCCAACTGACGTGGTAATCTAGATAACTTGGACCGCGATGGTAAAACTCTATATTATCCAACGGAGGAGGGATAATCTCATGGGATGTCTGGAAGTTCACGAGCACCAACTTTTTACCGTCTTCTCTGAAGGCAGCCATCAAGTGGGAGTTCATGTCGACCTAGAACATACCTGCCAAGAAGTTTCGGGCGATAGTGATCGGATCGAAGTCGAGGAAAATGATGTACGTCGACCCACTACATACCTACAAATAAGTTTCGGCTAATGGAGATCGGATTGAAGTCGAGGGGCATCATGTACGCCTCCGTATCATGGTGAGCCAATCTTGCCAGACCAGATAGCAGCAAGCAGGGTGTCTTGAAAAGCTTAGGCCTCGCTTCGATGATGGCCCTGTGCATGTCCCTCGAGCATGCAGCGAGCTGCAGGGTGCTCAACATATCCATAGACGAACAACAGGGGTTGAGGATGTCACTGGGGAGATTGCTCCAATCGCGGCTCATATGGATGCTGCGCGGTTCGCGTTCGGCCATGGTGGAGTTTGGAAGGTGGGGTTTTTTGGAGGCTTGATTTATGGGGGAGAAGGCTGTCGGTGTTGGAGCGGGGGAGGCGAGCGAGGCGATGGTACACGGGGGCACAGTGAGATGGAGACAAAGATGGAGATCGAGATGGAGTGGTGCTATGGGAGGTGAGAGGGAGACGAGGCGAGGCATGCTAATGTCTTGTACAACAGCGATGACAAACTGCACAGTGCATAGGGTGACGCTGACTTTGGTAACCCGAACACGCCGACTGGACTAGTGTCAGGCAGGGGGTGTTGTTAGTTCACTGTGAGGAGCGGATGAATAGTATTTTGACCATCATGTGTACCACAGTTGTACTACTATTAATACTACTACTACTAGTAGGAACATGAGTACTCTAGTACTGTATAGCAGAAATAGGTCTCCTGTGCTAGCATGCCTGTTCACTTCATCCTCTAGGTATCATCCATATTGCGAGCAGAACCAAATTCTCGTGCATGCGGAAGCGCGAAGATGGGCCTTTGATGAGGATAACCATGTATCCCTCCGTCTAGGTGAGTGCAACCTAGGTGGCTATAGATATGACAAGAAAGAGCACCGAGACGAGCAAAACTTCCAACCACGACACTGTTACAAATGGAAGCAAAATCAGCAATTAATACGTAGTTACAAGGATGCCTTTTCAGCTCTCCAAGCAGGCCCAATCAACGCCCTGCCGCGATGCATGCAGTGGTCGTTCTGGTGCATCAAGGGCGGCATGCAGATCGTTCCACACTTGAGAAGAGGAAAAAATGGAAAGGTAGAACGCAACAACAGAGGAAGAGAACGCTGGCTAATGAGGCTGGGAGGGGATCAAGCAGGAAGTTAATGCTCCACGCCTAAAGGTTTTGGGAAAACCTGATATTCATAAGGTGACTTACTCACCTAAACAGAGGGAGGATTCCTTAACCAGAGAATGTTGCAGCATTGTATGGCAAAGTATGGCAAAGTGTGTCTCCCACTCACGCGCCAATATCCATCTGAACTAGCGATGACACATTTTTTATCTATTTGCATAGGTCCCACCTATCAGGAAGGATGGGCACGTACACGAACAGGTACGACTCATTAGTCTACCCGCATAGCCTTTTCATTTAGTCTACCTAGCCGTCTAATCAACGGCCTGCACGCCACTTCTCCCATTTACTTCTCCATCGGGAACCGATTTTCCTCGGCTTCTTCACCTCCCCTTCGTCTTCATTTGCATCCAAACCCCACTGCGTTCACATTGTTTTAACCTCTTTAAATAATCATCTACTACTTCAATTAGACTAGCCATCTAATCCTAATTCTCCAAACCATAGCCCTCCGTTCCAGCGGTTCCAAATGGCGAAAGAGATCGAGATGCAGGTTTTTAGCGTCCAACATGTCCTCGTCGAAGGCTTGTTGAGCATAGTTTCCACCGTCACCGTCCACCCAAGGGCTGTTCGGCAGTGGATCAACAATGTATCCAACTTCCTCGAAAAGGTAGAGACGAGGGTCATCGGTCTCGACACAGAGTACATGGTGTGCCACTGGGAAGATCCAACGCGCCGCCGTCCTTCAGCTGTGCCTCGAAGATGATGTTTTGGTGTACCACATCATACACTCGCCCTCTATACCAGGTGAGCTTCACGATTTCTTGTCTTGGGAGGACGCATACTTCTGTGGGGCGGCCATCGAAGGGGACAAACAGAAGATGGAGCCGTACAACCTTGATTTGAAAAGCATCGCTGACCTACAAACTAGAATCAAAATTCCTGTAGAAGATTGTGATAAACAGACACCATCCCTATTCAACGTAGCAAATTTGGTGCTTGGTACAAATCTTCAGAAGGGTGACGAGACGGTGGCATTAAGGTCATCTGGATGGGAGAATTATCCCTTGACGTACGAGCGGATAAAATGTGCTGCCCTCGATGCCCAGTTTCGAGATAGCTGCAAGGTCCAAAGAGCTTGTTGCGAAGCCGTCTCCCACAGAAAATGAGAACAACAACAAGAAGAAGAAGAAGAGAAAAAGAAGAAGAAGAAGAAGAAGAAGAAGAAGAAGAAGAAGAAGAAGAAGAAGAAGAAGAAGAAGAAGAAGAAGAAGAAGAATAAGAAGAACAAGAAGAAGAAGAAGAAGAAGTAGAAGACGAAGAAGAAGAAGAAAAGGCTGCACCAGTGAGAGGGCATTATGGATGGATGAACTATTTCCTCTCTTGTAAAAAAAATTATTCCCTCTCGGTGTATATTGATATAGATGGACTATTTTTATGATGTGCATGTCTTTGGAACGAAGTAGTGGCATGGGTCCACTTGACTATAAGGAACTATTTATCCGCACATATAGCTTTCTCTGCTACTCCTTCAAGTGATCGGTATGCAGTGCATGTGTTCGTAGACATGACAGCTTGTCCATGGAAGTTCAACTACGACGAGCATCATGTTTCATCCACTGCCACTCTCGATTCCCACGACGTAGCTCCAACCGACGGCACCACGTCCCCCGACGTGCGCCTCGCCCCTCTCAGCCGCACTGCCCCTCTGCCTTTGTGTGCATGACATGCGGGCCACCTAAAATGCGGCGAGCATCAAGTTTCTACCACAGCCACACGCGATTCCCACGACGCCGCTCGAACCCATGACACCACACGTACCCCGACCTGCGGCTCACCCCTCTCGGTCCCACTGCCCCTCTGCCTTCGGGAGCATTACATGTGGACCAGTCACCTATCGGGTCCGCATGTCATTGACTCAAAGGCAGGTGTAGTAAGGCGCTGAAGCTCAGTCCCAAGGGCCCTGAGAGGGAAATGTAACTCCTGCGCCAGGCCTTGTGGTGCTACCGCTGCACGAACTTGTGCCAAACTCGAGATTTGTTTCTTTACTATACATGCACGCAACATTTTAATGGACATTGTAATCTCAACATGTGATGGGGAGCTCTAAATTTGAATTTGAAACTTACAAAATGAAAAGATTCAAAACAAATAAACTGGAGAGAGGGAGTATATCATTGGATGTGTCCCATACGAAATAAGTCCCCTGGTTTGTCAACGCGAAGATGCGGTTAGAAAGGAGCACAACGTCTTCATACTCATACGGCAACAAATCGGCCGCAGACAGCATGGTCCGCCTTTGACCGCCATGTGAAAGGTTCGTGCTATCCTATTCAATATCACCCGTGGTTCCATCGTACCAATTCATGTGGTGGCCCGTTGCATGGCTGATCCCAATGTTGGACAAAGGTTCTATGGGAACGGTGTCACCATTGTAAATGTTGTGCAAAATGATGTTTGTACCCTCCCGTACATATGCAAGCCAATCTCCACTTGCACCGAGCCTAACCTGTGAAATAGTGGGCAGGGGGAGAATTAGGAAATGGACACGGGAGTAGTCTTTAGAATGCATTTACTACGTGATCAAACTCATCTTACCTACTCATTGGAGGAAATCCAAGTGCCCCTCAATGTCGGCATCTCAAGCAGCGTCAACTTGCAACCACGACCACGCCGCGCTAGAGAGACCCCCAAGGAAACATCCTCGTGCGTTCCACGGAACATCAAGATGCATTTGTATGAGTAGTTTATCTTGTGAGAGAAAAGGATGAACGAGGGAAGGTATCTAGAGATAGAGATAGCCACTACTACTACCAATGTGCTGGCCTGTGCGTTGCAATGGATCCAAAGTAGTACTGTAGAATAATACTTGTTCACGTGCTTGAAATAATCACTCTAGTTTTGATATACATGTGTCAGCAGACATGACAGCTTGTCCATGGAAGTTGAACCACGGCGACCATCACGTTTCTTGTTTCTACCACTGCCACACCCATATGCGATTCCCACGGCACCGCTCCAACCCACGGCACGACGTCCCCCGACGTGGACATGGATCCTCTGACGTGGCTATCACTGCCTTGCCCTACCTTTCCTTCGCTGACAAGGAGGACCCACGCCTCGTGGTCCCACATGTCAGTGACAGAATGGTAGGGTTGTTTGCATCAGGGGATCCTCATCCCCCGACATGCGCCTCATCCCTCTTGGCCCCACCGCACCTCTGCCTTTGTGTGCATGACATGTGGGCCAGCTGAACTGTGGTGACCATCAACTTTCTACCACAGACACACCCGATTGGACACGATTTGCCTGCTCCGCTGGTGTGCTCCGATCCGTACTCCCGCACCATCAAATTTTCATCTAGCGGCTGTGACAATTTCATCCCGGGCATCAATCCTCAGCTCGAGTACTTCTGTACTACAGGTAGTACCCGCCGGTCTGTCCATCTACGCCTTGTAACGCCTCGACGCCCAGCTGTGGCACCCTCGCCAGGGCCACGCCACCACCGGTCGGTTCATCTCGAACGAGTGAGTCGCGAACCATGCGACCACCATGAGAATGACATGTGGGCCAGCCGCATTTAAGGTCCGCATGTCATTGACTCATAGGCCGGGCACTAAGCCATTGAAGTTCAGTCCCGTCTGCCCCGAGAAGGAAATGTAACTCCTGTGGCAGGCCTTGTGGTGCTCCCGCAGTACGAGCTCGTGCCAAAACCAGAATTTGTTTCTTACAACTACCAACTAGTACTAGTAAGGTATACGTGCGTTGCACACATGAGATTCTGGTGGTTTGTGCATTATGCTTCTACATGTGGAGTTTTGTAGATTGTACATGTGGAAAAATTTGGTGGAATGTAGATCATATCCAACGGCAAGTAGTGCTCGGATTTGCCATCTTTGTACCGTCGGATTGGCTTCATCCAATGACCAACTTTCAAAGTTATTCACACACTATATAGGGTATAGATATATAGATGTTTGGTTTGTAGCCTAAGGTTGCCACGCCTAAGCTTAGGCATGCCACAATATCTTAGGCATGTGTTTGGTTCATTGCTACATTTGTGGCTTGCCACACTTTTCTAGCTACATGGTCCACATGTCATAGACTCAACTTCTTGCCAAATCTTGCCACACTTGTGGTGCCCATTTTGTTAGCCACATTTTTTGCGGCAGACAGAGGGGTTGTTTGGTTTTAGGCCTAGCAATGCCACACTTTATCATACAATGTTGGCAAACTTTCCTAAGGTTAGGCGTTGTTTGGTTAGTAGGGCTGTTTGAATTATGACTATCTTTGCCATATATCGCCACATGATTTTTGCCACACTTGCCTTAGTTGAGTTGCTTTGTTAGCCACACTTTGGCTTGCCTAAGGGAATCTTGCCACACAGTTATTGGTGTGTCTAGAACCAAACACCTACCTAACTTGGTCAAGCTTGCCTAAGGTTAGGTGTAGCAAAGTGTGGCAAGGTGTGCCTAGGAACCAAAGAGCCACTAAGATTGCCAAAGATTGCCATACGTAAGGTTAGGCAAGTTTGACTAACTTAGGTGAGTGTTTGGTTCAAGCCACACCTTAGGCAAGCCACACTAAGGCCCCACATGACATACACACAAAAAATGTGGCAAGATTCCCTTAGGCTTGCCAACTTGTGGCTCTCATTTTGAAGAACTAATAACTTTGCCTAAGCTTAGTTCTGGAAAAGTTAGTCATGAATTAAGTTCAACCATGGAGTCTTCTAGATTATACATGTGGCAGAATCTAGTGGATGATATCCAACGGCCACTAGTGCTCGAATTTGCCATCTTTGTACCGTCGGATTGGCTTCATCCAACGACCAACTTTCAAAGTTTTTCACACACTATATAGGGGGTATAGATATAGATGTGCCAGTCCGTTGTAATGGATCCAAAGTATATTTATTTAGTGGAGTGCACTTTAAACACATTATCTATTTATTTTTCTCTAACCTTTCGTAGCCATGCAACCAAGCCACATAAGCTTCATGGGTGCCCCCCACATCATATTATTCATACTACGTTGACTGAAAAAAGATAAATCACCCAAAACAAGATCTTCCCGTTTTTTGTTCCTACGATGTTGTGCCGTGCACGTACCTACTAGTTGTATAGTGGTAGTACTAGTAATATAGTATTAGGAGTACAAACTTGGTACTAGCAGGAGTAGTACTAGTACAGAATGCTCCTACTCTATCAACAAGCCCCATCTGACACCAAATTTCTTGGCTTCCATGCTACAGCTAGATCTTCCCCTCGTTTCTGTTTTCCAACCCGGCGGCGGGCGAGGTGCGGTTTGCCATTAGTCGGTTTTCTCAATGGCGGTCCCACATGAAAGTGAAAATGCTAGGCAACACGCCTTCCCTAAGCTATGTGTCGTGCCGGACGGGCCGTGTAGTACTCCCAATCCCGGGCGTGTGGGGGTGTGACGCGAACGCGGCAGGCCTTTTCCTTTTACTAGCAATGTGCCCGTGCGTGCGACGGATCCAAAGCAGTAGAATAGTAGTACTTGTTCACAAACTTGAAAGAAATCACTCTTGTTTTGATATACTCCTAATATATTACTCCCTCCGTACCTAAATATTTGTCTTTTTAGAGATTTCAAATGGACTATCACATACGGATTATATAGACATATTTTGAAGTGTAGATTCACTCATTTTGGTCCGTATGTAGTCACTTGTTGAAATCTCTAGAAAGACAAATATTTAGGAACTTAGGGAGTACTTTTCACTCAAAATATATTTCTCAGGCTGTTTTGATGAGGTGAGGGAGGGATGTGGTTGCTTTCAAGATAATAAGGGGTTTTATGCAAATTGGAGCAAAGAAGTGGGTATTGTTGCAAAAATGCCACAACTTACCTGACAGCCATTAGATGCAGATCTAATGGTCAGAAATGACGGATGACAGACACACCACCATCACCAACTGAGTCTTTTATAAGGAAAAAGTAGGAGTACAGAAACATGGATAAATTGTAACATTTGGTTCCGCTCCTTGGCACGATCGATAGATAGAAATAACGATTGGAAACGCTAGGGAGGGGCTATTTCCGCCAGATAAGCAGGGTACATAGTGCTAGGTTGGCGCATCGTCAGTTTGGTCACACGCGGTCCGACATGTTCTAGTGTTTCTAGCAAGATGCCCGCGCGTTGCACGAAGTTGATGGAAAAGGTAAGCACAACTTATAAATTGACGGATGGAGTACTAGTTACAGTGATGCATATAATTAAGCAAAGGGATCGCACATGTCGGTATTGACTGGAACGAGAATGCAACAGCACAATAAGAATTAAGGCCACGGTGATGCGATCGCAGTGGTGGTTACAGAAGGCAAGAAGAAAGATGGATCCATGAATGTATGACCTCCCCCACTTCAACTTAGTGTGCCGGGCCACTGACCGGCGGCTAAGGAGTGGCGGCTTTTGTGGCGAGGTCGAGGTGCTTCTCGGCAAAGGCATCCAAGGCTTCCAGCCGGTTGAGGAAGGCCAACGTCGTAGCGTCCTCACTGGCCTTGTAGATACCTATGTACATGATTTTCTCGTACACGTGGATGTGTAGGTCGACGAATTCTTGCAGGGCGAGGCACCTCGCAGCGAGCGCGACCTCCAGGTGGACATTCTTCGTGGCGTCGGCGGGCAGTCGCATGGCCACCAGTGCTTGAAAGAGGTTCCAGCCATGGAGGCCGATTAGGGTGGCAGGCAATGAGGAGCCCGGGCGCGCGGGCTGGAGGAGTACGGCGATGTCGTCCGCGAGCTTCTTGAGGACTGTGAACTTGTTGCTGGTGGCAACGATCATCTGGTCCAACTAAGAGTCATAGTTGGCATCGACAGCGGCCAGCCACCAGCCGGTCTCCAACACCATCTGGAGATGATCCTCGGCGCCATGTCGCAGGCCGGCGTCGTGGACCATCTGGCACAGCCGCTGGCTGCTCACGCGCATCACCGCCATGGGTCTGGAGTGAGCTCTTTTGCGCTTAGTGTAGGTGCTTAGGAAAATTCTTAGGTGCGTACGATGTCATAGATGCATTGGAATGGAGGGGCGCCTTTATATGAGGGCAATGAGGGCAAACTGCGTTGCATTCACATCATGCAGCCTCTTTTCCTGGACCTCCTCCCATTACTTCCCTCATGCATTAATTGAAGGAGAATGCATTGGCCGTTCAACATTTCGGGAACCGCTACTCCCTCCCTTGTCTGCATTAAAGCCGTATCGGGAACTGCGCCACCCGCTGTCAAATCGAATACTCCCTCCGTCTAGATGAGTAAGTCATCTTACGAAAACCAAATAGTAAACACATAGGCGCGGTGCATTAACTCTCGCGTTGTTTCTTATTTTTTTGACATAAATATAGGTATCAACCAATAAGAGATGTGGGGCTTGTATGATTTTAATGACTTGAGACTATCAAACATGACATGCAGTGGTCAGTTCGTTGCACGCAATGATATTAATAATGCTTAGTATCATACTACCTCTTTCCTGGTTTATTAGTCCCCATTGTAATTTGTGATAAATTTTGACCAAAGATTTAACTAATAAAATGTTAGTGCATGTCAACAAAAGTTATATTGTTGGATTCGTATTTGAACATAGTTTTCAATGATATAATTTTTTATGGCATGCATAGACATTTCATTAGTTAAATTTATGGTCAAAATTTGACACAGATTACAATGGGGACCAATAAACCAGGACGGAGGTACAGTATATTGTAGCATAGCATTTATTATGATACGGTATCATGTAGTACTTTATTTATTGCCATGTATGACACATAGTAGCATAGCATTTATTATGATACGGTATCATGATATGATACTCAACTATCTCTATCCACATTTAATTCTATGACACCTCATCAAAATTTCCTATAGTTGGCATGCATGATATAGCTATGATACTACCATTACAACCAGCCTTAGCAAATAAACATTAAGTTCTCTCGTTTTCCTCTCCACCTTGGTCACCTAGACGGAAGGAGTATACTGCTGAGGGCGAGGATTTTCCTGCACGGTAGGCGGGGCAGTTCCGCCTAGTCGGTTCGATAGAGATGCGAGAAGATGAGGGAGTAGGCTGCTGCAAACGTAGGGATGTGTGATTTGACAGCAAGTTACTGCTGGACAGGTGGGGCCCCGTGATTTGACTTGCCATTATCATTTTAACTGCGGCGCTACAACCGGCGTGAGTCTCCCGATTCCTGACCATCTCCATACAGGTGCCTCTCCCAATGCTCCACCATGTAGTTGAGGCTGGCTCTTGCACACGAGCCCACTTCTCCACTTTTTCCTTGCCTCTTTCCTCCACATATGCAAAAATGCCATGTAAACGGGCTTATAGCCCACTATTGTAGTACTTACTTGCTCCTACACGTGCTAAGCTTGCCACATAGGCATAAAGTCTGATGTGGCATGTTCGGTGACCAAAGGAAGAAACGGTGCTAAGCGCGTGTACCTAGGTGAAAAGACAATTTTGACTCTATAACTAATTAAATGAAGCAAATTTAGCAACAAAAAACTACTACTAATAAGCACCTATGCATTAGGGACTTGATTGCTAAGCCATTTAGTGCCCTTAGCACCTCATCTAAGCACCATTTCATTGGAAGAGGTCACTCCTTGGCAAATGCAATAAATACTACTCCCTCTGTCCCATAATATAAGAACGTTTTTGGCACTACACTAGTGTCAAATACATTGTTATATTATGGGACGGAGGGAGTACAAAGAAAGAGATAGAGAGAAGTAAAAAAATACATTTATAGCCAACCTTATAACTAACCTTGTTGTAGTATGAGTGACTAAGTGATGAGATACCAACATCAGATAGCCTAACACACCGTGTTAAATCTCCAAGGGCACGACCGCGCGAGCGATGCGACAGTCGTGGTAGGTGCGACCATGATATGGGCTGCTGGCAGCCCTTGGATCTGAGATCGAACGGTCGCATGGTAAGTTGCTAAAAATTTGCAGAATAACCCTCCAAGATAGGATATTCACCCATAGGTCTAGCATCACTCCATGCAATCGTTTGATCTCAGATCCAAGGGCTCTCGGAAGCCCGTATCACGGGCGAATGGAAAACCACTACCCTGCCGTTCGCATGCTGGCAGTTTGCTCCTACTCGTCCCCGCACGTCCTTTAATATGACGGCGGTTCGCTCCTAGTCGTCTCGTCCTTTCACATTACGGCAGTTCCACTAATCCTAACCCTCCTCCCAAATCCATGGCATCCCAAATCTCCATGATCAACGGTGAGTACAAGGTTAGAACTATCACCGGTCCTGAGTTCGACGTCATCTACATCCGTTCTTCTGCGACGGTGAAAGGATGCCTTTCTCGCTTCAGACGCATGTTCGGAAACTCAGATGATGAGTGGGTCGCTGGGCTAGATGTTGAGTACACCACAGTCCTGGGACGAGAGAAGGATCTAAAGAACAAAGAGAGGAAGAAGCTCGCTGTATCCAGGTTTGCGTGCATGGCTTATGCTTGGTCTACCACATATGCCATGCCGACGTTGAATGCCTGGATTTTAAGAACTTCCTCGAGAGCTACCTAGTCAAATTCGTTACTTTAGACTTTTCGAACAACAAAGAAGTCCTGGGTCGGATAGGCCTCGTTGTAAGCAACCCCTTCAGCTTTCCCAGAAGAATCGGCTGCTGCCCTCCAGTGGCCAACCTTCAATGCTGACCCTGGCAGGAGCCATGGTTCATCCTTCGTATGGTAAACTGGAGAAACCTCCATACATGTTTCATTGTTATGCATGGCAGCAGAATGTACTAGATATAGACCACATCCACTATGCTGCAATGGATGGCAACCTTTGTTTCAATATCTACAAGGGTTGGATGAAGAGCAAGAGCCAAGTGTGCAGTTAAGCAAACAGGAAGAGGGACAAGGACAAAGTCGAGGACGTGGACGAGGACTCCGTGTAAGGTGGCAATGTCGTTGCTCATGGTGGTTCTAATGCAATGTCTACCGGATTAGTTGCATAGTTTAATTTCATGTGTGCTTAGTTTAATTTGAGGGGTGTGTTGTGCTGAGCCCCCAACATCACTATGTTATGTTTCTTCTCGTTACTTTAACTCTTCAGTACGTACATACCAGTATTTCTTACATTTCATCTTTTAGTTGGTATAGTAATAACACTCATTTCTTCACATTATATACGTACAATATATATGGCCAACATCTTATAGCCAGCAATTTAGTTGTCAAAGAATTTCAGGGTGCTTAGTTTTGTCAAAGAATTCTAGGACGCTTAGTTTTATTTGAGGGCTGGGTTGTGCTGGACACCATTATTGTGACTAGCCTTTTTAATAGTACTATATGCATAATTTGGCGACGAGCGCTCTCTATATGTACCACCTTTTTTTTAATTTCAAATTTTGCTCCATGGCGCAATCCATCGATACTACTACTGTACAAAAGTGGAGTACATACATGTTTTAAAAGGCTAGAGGGCGGGGCAGTCTTGCTTGGTCGGTTTGACGAGAGGCGAGGGCCTTTGTGATTTGACGGCTCATTACTGCTGTCAAATTGAATAGTACTGCGCCGCCCGCTGCACGCCCGGCTGAACACGCCTCCTCGCCTCCATTAAACCCCTCCGTTAAACCCGCATGCAAACCAACGATCCTACTCCAGCCACACGTCCGTTCATGAGCGGGCCGGAATTAAACGCAACATCAGCCGAGCTCCTCCCGTCCGCCCTCAGTTTAAACGAGGTCAGACGCCAGCCAAGCTCCTAACGTCCGCCTCTATTTACACGAGGCCACATAGATAGCGGGCAAGAATCGCACCCCTCCGCCGCTCCCCCATCTCCTCCTTCACCATTTTCTCCACTCTTCCGATAGCTTCCGAGGAGCAGTTCTCCGGCATATTACCCGGCTGGGTGGCCCGCTGAGCCCTCCGAATACGGGCGATGTCGCTCGGTGCTTTACCAACCTCGCTTGGCCCGATGGAGCCAGTTGCCGGCCCAAGCAGGCGCGTGGTTCAGCAACTCGCCGCTCTAGTTCAGCTCAATGAGGAGTGGCGAGTTGCTGCACGCCGGCACGACGGCGAGCAGGCCAGTACGGGCATCATCGCTGCCGCATTGTACCGCGCCACCAGTGTCTGAGGTGGCCACGCCTCCTGTGTCTATGGGCGCGCCTCCCGTGCCTGCGGCAGCGCCATGCAGGCAGAGACAGAAGCTGGGTGCATGGAGAGCGACGAGTCGGTGGCTAGCTTCTCCGTGTCCGCCGCCATCATCGAGGAGAAGTAGAACATGGGAGGCCGCCGCCACTTTGGACCCATGAAGGCCACCGCCAAGGCGATGACTATGCATTCAGGTGGTTTCTTTGCTGCTTCGTCTCTTCCGAGGACCTTCGTCGACCCCGCAAGTGTTTGACGGACATGAGGAAGACAAAGGGATCCGCGAGCGGCCATTTAGATTATGTACTCCCTCTGCAGCTGGCGGGAAATATTTGTTCTAAGAATGGATAAATTGTATGTATCTGTAACTAAAATAAGTCTAGATACATCCATTTCTAGGACAAGTATTTCTGGATAGAGGGAGTATTAATTATACCAAGAGAGCCGGATTGGCATCGCGTAGTTCATGTAAATGTAATGACATCCATCATGTTTATATGAAGATCCGGCTTTTTTTATACGAAATCCTTCATTCTTATATGTAATCAGTCCGTGTTTGCATGAATTTCATCTGGTTGGTTAGAGTTGTGAAAATGTATGCCACTGGCGTTTGATGTCGTCCTCCGCGGAAGGAAGTGGGAGGAAATTTGCCGGCTGCCGTTGGAGATGCTCTTATGCTGGAAATAATAGAGTGACATCCAATCCATTTGAGGTAATTGCCTCTATGATTGTCCCTCTATAAAAAGTTAATTGCATGTAGAGTGTACACGTGACTTGCAGGGTGGCTACAACTTCGTACAGAAAGTTAAAAAGAAACAAGTCTATCCTTAATCTTGTATTCTAAGTACTCTGTGTTTTCCACTGTCAGTACAGTAGCGAAAGAAGTATATATTAAATAAATAATATATAATATAAAAATCTGAAGTTAAAAGACAGAATTTGAACTCATGTCATTGTGTTGCGAGCATCCGGCGCTAACCAGTCCAGCACATTTTTGTTGTAGACCATGCTGGAGATATATCTCCATGTCTACTCTTATACTTTGTTTGTTCCTAAATATTTGTCCTTTTCAGATTTCAAATGGACTACCACATACGGATGTGTATGTAGACATATTTTAGAGTGTAGATTGACTCATTTTGCACCATATGTCTTTTTAGGAAGGGGTCAGATTTCTCCTTGATTTATTTATGAGGTATCCAGATGGCACTGCACCGCCAAGAAAAGAGGGTAACATCAAAATTATGGACTACTTTTTTGAGTATGTTGGTAAGGTCCGATCATAGTCACTTGTTGAAATCTCTAAAAAGACAAATACTCCCTCCGTCCGGAAATACTTGTCATCAAAATGGATAAAAGGAAATGTATCTAGACGTATTTCAGTTTTAGATACATCTCTTTTTATCCATTTTGATGACAAGTATTTTCGGACAGAGGGAGTATTTAGGAACGGAGGGAGTAGAAAACAGAGTTGGTGATGATGGTGTGCATGCCATCCTGCAATATAGGCCGTCGGATTTATATCTAACGGATAGGAAAGAAACTATGGCAATTTTGCAAAAATATACCCACACGCCTCTCCATGTTCACAAATAAGGCCTTCCCTTCTTCAGCCTTTTCTCTCACAAGATAAACTACTCATACAAATGCATCTTGATGTTCCGTGCAACGCACGGGCAGCTAGGTAGTTTCTTTTAAAATAGTTGCTGCAATAATTGGGTTGAAGTGATATATTTTATGTCTGCCCCGAATGATTTTATGTTCACTAGTAGTACCAAAGAAAAGGTTGCCTTGTTAATTAACAGAAAAAGGGTGAAAACTATCACATGAGGCCGGTATAAACAAGGCACACTAGGTTCAGCATCATCATCATTAGAGCTGTGCGCGCGCGAGAAGTCTACATATCGAGAGGGCTACCGAGCGAGGCACCGAGACACAATGTTTGAGAGAGAAACCAATTGACAGATT
>NC_041383.1:138428099-138493558 GCF_002162155.2 Triticum dicoccoides | reverse complement strand
GAAAGACGTATCGAGAGTGTGCGCGGTAGGCACAGAGGCACAACTAGCGAGTGTGTGTGTATGTGTTTGAAAGAGGAGTAGATAGATTATTATCAAGATCAAGGTGCCACCCTACTCCTTCGGTGTCAGGTAGTGTGTGTGTGTATGTTTGAGAGAGAAGCCAGTCGATAGATTAGTATAAAGATCGAGGTGTCACCCTACTCCTTTGGTGCTGGGAGGTGTGGGTGTGTGTGTGTGGGGGGGCAGTGACACTCACATATATCTGCTTCTTATAAAAAAACAGAGTTGGTGATGATGGTGTTCCTACCATCCTGCAATATAGGCCATCCGATTTATATCCGACGGATAGGAAGGAAACTATGGCAATTTTGCAAAAAGATGCCCACACCCCTCTCCGCATTTTCAAATAAGGCATTCCCTCGTTCATCCTTTGCTCCCACAAGATAAACTATTCATACAAAATGCACCTTAATGTTCCGTGCAACGCATGGGCATCTTGCTAGTAGGGAGATGGAGTTTGTGTGACACATATCTAGCTATATTAAGGGATAGGTAGATAGCATTTGTGGGAGGCATACTTAAAGCATCACGAAGATAAACAAACGGTGTGCATGCAAGTGCCGAAAAAATGAAGCGAGAAACTATGTGTGTGTGTGTGCGCGCGTGTGTGTATGTGTATGTGTGTGTGTGTGAGAGAGAGAGAGAGAGAGAGAAATCTCAAAACAAAAGGTGCTCTGTTGGAATCCCATTGTGTGTATTGATATGGTTCCGGAACTCGAGTTAACCTTAGGCATATGTGTGAGAGACATGATAGTACTTTGAGACATTAGTGGCTGTGGGTGGGCGGAGTTAAAGGGGTGGGCGTGTTAGACAGAGAGAGCGTATGTGTTTCTATGTGAGAGACTTGTAGGAGGGGGTAGAAAGACGAATTTAACCTTGACGGAGGGAGCGAAATGCACGAAGTGCGCGTGTGTGATTCCGATGCCCACAGGGAAATGAGATATGTATGCGTGTGAGAGAGATTGCACAATTCATTCACGTATCACTATCTAGCGATCGTGGACGTGCATCGCTTGAACATAAGTCAATATCTACTTCGTATTGTGGCCAAAGGTACAATATCGATTGAACGCTATAAAGATTGGACACTCACATATCACATTTTTTTTCTATTTAAATAAACCTTTTCAGTTGTGCATGCCAAAATTACAGTGATGTTTCTTCAAACAACCAATGTAGCTATCATGTACATGCACCATTGTTACTCTTGCATTCAAATTCATTAGTCTTGGATGATTTAAGTTTCTATTTTGAAGTAATATATGTAATATTCATATATGAATTCAACGGGTACGCAATTTATGAAATGGAGGCTATGTAATTATACGAGGTAACACTTTTAAGTAGCGGACTACAATATCCATTTCTTTTTGTGCGCCTCTACACTAACACGTCAATGCATTATGTTTAAAGTAAATAACCAATGGCATTAAATTATCTATTTACACGAGAAATACATAGGGTGAGCGTTTGATCCCTTTTTTTGTGAATACGCCACTACACCCGTACGATTGGCCGCGCCCGTGTGAACGTCCAAGTTATCGGCGCCTCATCCCGAGTTATTGTCTTTTTTTCTAGGGTGGACTTCACACCAGTTATTAACTGCTGACGCGCGCCCCGTGTACACAGTCTAGCATGACCTTCCCACTAGCACGGTCCAAAATTAGTTGAAACTGGATACGAACGATCCCGCAGGCGGCAAAATCTCCCGCCTCCTTCTAAAATTTCCGCCACCTTAGTCTTTAGCATGCGAAATTCCCCTTTTGTCCTTGGTGCACGGAGACCAACAATTACAATACCGCCCTCATCTACATAATAGGTCGGGGCTGCTTTGGTAACTTCCGGTTCCCCCCACTACACGGCAACCCCATTACCTCTCCCCGTCTCGCAAAAATGACTAACTCCACAGCACCATAGCATCTTACATCACGCCGTCCATACTTCATCGCCCGTTCTCCCCTCCCCTCTCAAAACCCTAGACTGCTCATCCACCAGCGTACCATAGCCCATTCACTGCCAGCAGCGTCCACCTCACTAGCTCTGCTTCTGCAGCCGCATCTACCACTCCCACCTCCCCTAGAAACAAGTAGACTGCTCATCCACCACTGTAGCACAGCCCATTCAGTGTCGGCCTTGTCCACGGCGCCGGATCTGCTTCGCCGGTACTCTCGTCAACCGACGCGCATCTGCAGCAGGTCATTCATACTCCCCACCGGAGACGCTTCGTCCACACCCCACGGAGCCGCCCCATCGACGCCCCCATCCACGGCCTCTGATCCTCTTCGCCGACACCTTCCTCAACCCTACTGGAGCCGCTTCGCCGACACCATCGTCAACCCTACCGGAGTAGCTTCGCCTATACCATTCTCAACCCTACCGGGGCCGCTTTGCTAACTCACAAGTCCACGACCTTAGATCCGTTTCCTCGCACCCTCATCCAACCTACCAGAGCATCTTCTGACACCCCGTCCATGGCCGCAGATCCGCATCGTCGATAGCATCCTTAACCCAACCACCGGAGCAGCTTCTAACGCCCCGTCCACGGCCGTAGATCCGCATCGTCAACACCATCCTTAACCCAAACACCGAAGCAACTTCCAACGCCTCGTCCACGACTGCAGATCTGCATTATCCACACCATCCTTAACCCAACCACCAGAGCTACTTCACCTACGCCCTCGTCCACAGCCACAGATCTGCTTCGCCCACACCATTGTCCACCCTACCGAAGCTGCTCCACAAACACCCTACTCGACGGTTCTAGATCTCCTTACCGGACCCCGACAGCCATTGCAGCGTCATCACCCTTGACGTTTCTAACATGATTCCCACCTTCTGGAGAGATGCCAAGTACCCGCCACGGCCTAGGTACTTGTCAACTTTAAACCCGTCCAGCATCACCTGCCCGATGTACTTCAAATATACAAATCGGTCGCTGTTACCTGTTATGCAGCTCGCAAAAACTACAAGGACGATGTTTCTTCTGGATCTAACAACTTGGCCAACCAAGATCCTGGACTGAGGCATTGCTATGATCTTGTAAGTGTCTCTCTCTCTCTATTGTATTGTTCTGTGCCTGGCAGCGTGCTTTGCTAAGATTTTCGACAAGTAATCCCTTTGTGCAGACAATGATTTCTACTATTGGCTGCTAAATTAGATATGTAGATGTCATACATGATACTACCTCATACCTCCGTTCCTAAATATAATTCTTTCTAGAGATTCCACTATAGGCTACATACGGAGCAAAATGAGTGAATCTACACTCCAAAATGCATCGATATACATCTGTATGTGGTCCATACTCGAATCTCTACAAAGACATATATTTAGGAACAGAGGCAGTACATTACACAAAATCGTAGGTGGCATGTAGGAATTCCAGTGCCTGCTAGTCTAGCACACAGAGTCATGGCTAGTTTATGCTACGCACACAATCGTTAATTGGTGGTTTAAATATGCACAAGGGATATGCAATGTAGTATCATGTAGAGATGTCTGAAATTAGCCGTGTCAACTTGCAGATAGTGTCGTGGAATTATCACGTCAGATGTCCTAGTGAAAGGACTTAGTCGTGGAGCCATCGTGACCGGGTTAGCTTAGAGAGGTTAAACCAGAAAAAGGACAAGAGAGTTTTATACTAGTTTGGCCCCTTACGATGAAGGTAAAGGCCTACGTCTAGTTGTGATGGAATTATTGGGGTTTCGATAACCAGGGAGCAAATACGCTCGACCTGAGTCTCGAGTTGTTGTTTCTTGTCCCTGAACCGCCGTCGGGTCATCCCTTTATATACACAGGTTAACGCCCGGCCAGTTTACAGAGTCCCGAGACCGGCTCATACAAGTGTCCGGCTCGGTCTGTCCCTTTCCCTAACTTACAATACCAGTTATACAACTATGGCGGTTTACAACTATGGGCCCTAATCCGCCTTTGGGCTCTGGGCCTCTAAGCTTTATCAGTAAAGCGCCATCTTCTTTGTCTTCATGGGTCTCAACATGGATGAGTGTGAACCGGCCCCTCCTGGGCGGTTTATACTAAGTAGTTATATCCTCAACATTAGGCCCCAGATTGATTTGAACCTGTTCATGTCAATCTTCAATACTTAGGAAAATTTCGTGAACATCTTCTTACAATCCTTGTAAACCGCCTTGATGTCTTCTCTTCTGTAAACTTTCGTAAACCGTCATGATGTCATCTTCTGAAATTACAGTAAATCATCATGACGTCATCTCTGTATAAAAAGGTTATAAAGATTCCCTTCATTAATTAACTTCCGAAGATCGAGGCGACAACTGCGCCCCATTTTACTGCTTTGGGCTCCTCGATTCTCGCGCTTGCCTACTTTGTCCATTCAGCTTATAAATAGGCTCATGGGTCCTTCACTTTTCCCCTTTCGCACTTCTTCTTTTTCCATTCAACGCTCAAGCCCGACAGCTCCGCCACCGCCATCGACCTTGAAGCTCTGCATCATCCCTGGCCGCTGCATCAACCTGAATGCACCAGATATCCGAGGTTCTCCTCCGCTACTCTTGTGAATCTGGTAAGCTTTCTTCCTTAAACCCTAGATCTCCATTAGGGCTTCGTGTTCATCCGTGTTCCTCAGTGTTCATCGGTGCTTACTGTTTTTTCTTACTGCCCCTTGTATCATGATGATCTTAATATCTTTCTTGTGCGGCCAAAACTATAGTTTACTTTTCCTCATCATAGCGTCCTTTTGAGTACAAACAGATCTCATCTGAATCCTTTCTGTTCCACTGTCGCCATTTTAGGGTTTAGAAAATTTTCTTTTACTGAACTGCGGTAGATCCAAAATTATAGTACCTTCTTGTCAAACCTGTTTCTTCAACACTTAGTATATTTCAAATCTGCTTCTTCCATTATAGGCGGTTTAACCTTTAGAATTTTGATAATCCGCCAGGTACCATTAGCCCTCACTTAAACCGCCAATATTACCTGAACATGAGTATCCGGTTTAACATGTATATATTCTTTGATGAAATCTCCCGGTTTGATACCAGTTTATGTATATCAATCTTGAACCGTAAACCGTCATGTGAACTTCCTTTACAGTTTGTCAGCAAAAAATGGCCAAACAATTTTCTTCTTGCAATTGGGTTCCTTCCCGGATCAAAGAAGAACAGCTTACTGGGTATGTTCTAACTAGCGCTCTAGCCAAGAAGGAGGTCATTCATTGGCGAGTCCCTGGTCCCGAGTGTCCTCCTGAACCTCAAGATGGAGAAGGGGTTGTGTTCATGCAACATCTGGACCGAGGTTTTAGTCCTCCCAGATCAAAGATTTTCTGGGATGTACTTGCTAGTTTCCAGCTGCACCCTCAAGATATTGGGACAAACTTTGTGTCCAATATTTGCAACTTCCAAGTGTTCTGTGAAGTTTATCTGCAAGAAGAACCGTCCGTTGACCTTTTTAGAGACCTCTTCCACCTTAACCGCCATACAGAATTCACTGACGACCCCAATACCGAGCTTGGCGGGGTGTCAATTCAGAAAAGAAAAGAGGTCGATTTCCCTCATGCCAAATATCACAGCCACCCCAAAGATTGGAATCAGACATGGTTCTATTGCCGGAACACTGCTCCTGCTGATGAAAATCCTCTGACGGGTTACCGTGCTCACCGGCTTAGTAATGGACATCCGCTGCCTCAACATCTGACTTCTAAAGAATGACAAACATTTGCACCACAGCTTGCCAAGCTCCGGGCTCTTATGGCTAACGGTTTGACTGGGATTGACCTTGTTCATTGCTGGGTTACCTGGAGTATCATGCCTTTAAGCCGTCGGTCTGGTTTAATGCATGAATATACTGGGGATGTCAAAGATCCTCAACGGCACATTGACATACAGTTAACTGAAGATGAGGTCACTGATTTTGTTAAAAAGATGCTAGATGAACCGGTAACTGAGTGCAGCAAGACCGGGCTGCGTCCCTTTTATGCTGCCAACAAACCACCAGCAGTAAGATTTTGTCTTTCTACTTTTAATCCATCCTTGTTTTAACACTTTTTGATAGCCTTATGTTTGTTCTTTACAGGCCAAAGACCCATTCTGGAAAACGAAGCCTCAGGACAAACCGGCCAAACCACAAGACAAACTGGTGAGAGCTGCACGTGCCAAGAGCAAGGTTACAAAGAGATCGGCAAAGAAGAGAACCGTCGAATCCGCTGATCCACCCAAAGACATTGAAGATTCGGACCCAGAGGTAGAACTTGATTCCCTTGGTTCATTTTTAGGCATCTTATTGACAATATCATTATCAGGATGATGCGGAAGCCAGTCATGCTGACCATGTAGAGGTAATTACCCTTTCCTCCGATTCAGATCATGTGCCGGTTCAAGAACTTCGTCGTGCAATCCGAAAAGTAAAACTTTCACATCCTCATGCTCATTTGGATCCACACTTTTCTTTGAAGACACAACAGCATGAAAGTCGTCGCACAACCCGTCATAGTGGCCAACATGTCACTTCCTCCGGTTTACCAGACACACCAACCCGAAAGTGTCATCCAGAGGTTTCTTGCTCTTCTAATAAATCTTATCCTTTGGTGGGTTGCTTCCGATACCCACTTAATCCGTCTGATTCGAATTATGAGGTAACTTCCAACTCATCTTCTGGCGACTCATCAACCACACAAATGCCTCCTCTCAAGACCGTCCCTGGGTGAGTGATGTTTTTAGCTTAACCTTCTTGCGCCTGGTGTATCATACTAATCTTTGTTTGCTATTTTGCAGCGCCAAAGGCCGGCTCAGCAAGAAGGCAAAAACAAATGCTCCTGCTGAGGAATTTGAATCGGAGAAGATCCCAGAAGGTACTGGTGGAGATGCTGACATTTCTGTGGACGATCCTGTACCACAAGGTCAGGATACATATGTTGATCCGTCGGAAATTAACCCGACCAGTCCTCATGCTGATCCGCCCAGCCCAATTGCTAATCCTCCAAGTCCTGCTGCTGTTCTGCCAAGCCCAGCCAAAGCCTTAGATAAATCGGCTAGCCCAAGTAAAGCAACTGACGATGTTGTGGTCACCGGATTTGGCCATACTTCGCCTGGCCGCCCTGTCGCTTTGTCAAAACACAATGCCAAAGAGGAATTTGCTTCTGTGGAAAAAGGCAAATGGAAGACTAATCTGTCAAGCTATGATCATCTCAATGCTCAAGATCTTCACTCTGGATACCTAAACCGCCTATATATGAGCCGTGACTATGAGGCCGGTTTAGTCAACTTGATGAAGGAGCGATATGAGGTAACTTCTATAAATCTTGTTTTGTACTTTTATCAATCCCATCGTAGCCCCCATGGGCCGGTATATCTCTTGAAGATGGACCAGAACTTTGGATAAAAAAGATTTCAACTGTGTAGCCCCCAAGGGCCGGTTTACCTCTTCGAGATGAAACGTGACTTTCTGTTAAACATTTGTCTTTGTTGACTTCCTTCACCTTTGATTTGGCTGATCAATTAGGCATTAGCCCCCAAGTGCCAAGTTTAATACTTGTATTGAGCCTTGGGACTTTAAAATATCAGTTTAAGAAGCAATCCCCATTAGCCCCCAAGTGCGAAGTGTATAACTTGTTATGTGCTTGGGACTTTGAAGAATATATGAACAACTTATCATTTGTGTGTTGCCGGCTGACTTGAGCAATAAAGATTCCCAAATTGCCGATCTGTAAGAAAATATTAGGTCCTAGCAAGCAAAAACCTCCAAGGCTAAGGAGGAACTGAAAAGCACTTTGATAGCCATGGAGCAATTGAAAGATGGCTTAAAGAATGAACGAACGAGCTGGGACACCGAGAAGGCTGCTCTGTTAAAGCGGGCTGAAGATGCCGAAGCAGCTCTTAAACCGGTGGCAGAAGAGCTAACTAGGCTGAAGCATCAAGTGAATGTTATGACTTCTGCAATATTTGGTAAGTACTTTGTAAGAACCTATCTGAAACATCTTCGAAATTGCCGGTTTAACCTTAAATTCTTAAATCGTTGCAGGCAGTTGTGTTGCTCATCTGGGCGCGGATATGCAGATGAAGTTGAAGGCAGGATACACGTTGATAGAGCAACTGTATACTGGTGCGCAATGAGTCATCTGTGCGTCTTCGTACAATAAACCGGCACCAACTTTGATCAAGGATACTTTGGCCAAGCTATCGATGACACCTACCCAGATAGAGGAGGTAAATCGATCTGCTGCCAGGGCTGGCGCTTTAGCAGCACTGACTCGTGCTAAAGCTTGGATAGCTGACCTTGATCCGGTAGATATCGCAAAGGGCTATCCTGGTGAACAGGCAGACGGGTCAGCATTTGATAATGAAGCCCTTAAATCCCTGACAAAGGAGATGTGCCCGCTGGCAAGCCAATTGGCTGAAGAGGCTAATTTGTCCACTCATCGGTGCTTCTATGATGCAGATAACAAACGGGTTGATGCCGCTGTTAAAGAAGTGCAGAATCTCATCCCGCCAATCCGTAAGCACACCTATGCCCCTGACGTTGAACCGTCCAATCTTATAAGTGAAGAAGCTGTCTTCGAGGCTTTAACCCGGATTGACTAGACCACCATTGACTTTGAGCCACTGGGTGGAGAGGAGGAGGTTGAACCGACACTAGAGGATCCATCAACGTCACATCAACCTGGTGACGAGTCTTAATCCAGCAATCGGCTTAATTTTCACAGACCGTGTTTTGTGTAAAAAACAATCATTATTTTGGGCCTCAGAGCGCCTTGTAATAGGCTAGTTGAAATACTTTGATCTGTTGCCATCATGCACTGCTACATGACGCTGTTTGATCCGCCATTATATTTGTTGTGCTTGCTTATATATCTTAATAATTTCATGCAATCCTTGTGTCTGCATAAAAAGATATGTCCTGGCGGTTTACCGCCGGATGGGTCATAATGCCCAATACAAAGCCTGGTAAATAACCAAGGCTATAACAATATCAAAATATGAAATAGATCATACCTATGATATTAAACCATATTGTTGGTTTACCAACTTGATAGTAGTAAGGCTGAGAAACCAAATCTTGAGTATTGATAACTCCCACCATGCAGTGTTGGTGTATATAACAAGTCATACCTGGTTGTGATGAACATCGGATGATCATTCTGGCGACATGTAGTCAAAGCCAGACCGGGTGATAAAACACCAGTTCAATAAGGAATATGGTCTGACAGCTTGTAGCTGAAAGCCAAGCCAGGTTAACAAACATCGGGTTATTATGATGACTGATAGCCATGTCGGGTCAATAGACGTCGGTTTAATATGAAATCAAAAAGAAAAAACTCTTTGACAAAAGCAAATAAAACCGTGTAGTCGAGGCTTTTCAAGGGCCGCTAGGCCCAAATTCGAGGCTTTGCATTGGCTGCGAGGCCGCTGAGTTAAACCATTTTGCAAAGCTTTTCAAGATGGGCCTCCAACTAACCAATCGTCGTTTTAACTTTGACAAGTTCAGGGTCTGTATAAGATTGACTTGTCAAACGATCGGCAGGTCATGCCAGGATTACCTGGATAGGAGTGGCTTACTTGATAAAGGCAGGTTAACCCGGGGTTTTAGGTGAATACACCAGGCTTCCGAGCCGTGCTTGATAGCATATTACAAGGGTCCTTTCAAACTCTTTGTTGCATCGCACAAAGAGCCCCCAAGTAACTTTGTGAGTTGTGCTCAATGGGTGCCTATGTTTGAGCTGTGCATAGCATCCAGACTCTCTTCGGCCCCTTGGGTATGAAGCTCCCAAGCTGTATTGTGGCATGATAGCCGGTTTAACAGGCATTATTCCGCTTTATCAGCTGAAGCACCCATGTAACCAAAAGATATTTGAAGAAAACGGCAGAGGCCCTGCTTATAGAAAGGAGGCCGGTTTATTATATTGATGATAATATATACATTTTTAAAATAGGTACATAAGAGGAGCCTATGGCTCAGGTGTAGTAAGGCCGAAGGAGAGCTATGTTCCAGGGCTGCGGGGTCTCCTCCTCAGATTTGCGTGAGTCTACATGCTCTCGAACATCAATGAGGTAGTATGATCTCTTGTGCAGATTCTTGCTGACCACAAAGGGTCCTTCCCAAGGGGGGGATAACTTGTGCATATCGGTCTGATACTGGATGAGCCGAAGCACCAAGTCGCCTTCTTGAAAGGTTCTTGTCTTGACTCGGCGGCTGTGATAACGCCGCAGGTCTTGCTGATAAACCGCAGAACACGCCAAAGCCATGTCCCATTTTTCATCTAACAGGTCCAATGCCTCCTGGCGTGCTTGCTCGTTGTCTGCTTCAACATAATTGGCAACCCGGGGCGAATCATGACGAATATCACTTGGGAGGTCCTCCTCTGCCCCGTAAACCATGAAGAAAGGTGTGTAACCCGTTGATCTATTGGGGGTGGTGTTGATGCTCCATAACACAGAAGGTAATTCTTCCACCCAACAACCCGGCGTCCGCTTCAAAGGAACCATAAGCCGGGGCTTGATACCCTTTAAGATTTCCTGATTTGCTCTCCCAGCTTGTCCATTGGACTGGGGGTGTGCCACTGATGACACATCAAGCCGAATATGCTCTCTTTGACAGAAGTCCTCCATCTCACCTTTAGAAAGGTTTGTGCCATTATCCGTGATGATGCTGTGTGGAAAGCCAAAGCGGAAGATCACCTTCTTGATAAATTGAACCGCCGTGGCTGCGTCACACTTGCTTACGGGCTCCGCTTCAACCCATTTAGTGAACTTGTCAACCGCCACCAACAGGTGGGTCTTGTTATCCTTGGACCGCTTAAAAGGTCCCACCATATCAAGCCCCCAAGTAGCAAAAGGCCAAGTGATTGGAATCATCCGTAACTCTTGAGCCGGAACATGAGGTCGGCATGAAAACTTCTGACAAGCGTCACACTGCTTTACCAGATCCTCAGCATCAGCATGAGCTGTCAACCAGTAGAAACCATGACGAAAAGCTTTAGCCACCAGGGACTTTGAACCGGCATGGTGACCACAATCTCCTTCATGGATCTCACGCAGAATCTCTTGGCCCTCTTCAGGAGAAACACAACGCTTGAATACGCCTGAGACACTGCAGTGGTGTAACTCGCCATTGTGAATAGCCATGGACTTTGATCGCCGGACTATCTGTCTGGCTAGAACTTCATCTTCTGGTAACTCACCCCGGTTCATATACGCCAAATATGGAACCGTCCAATCCGGAATTACATGTAAAGCGGCTACCAGTTGGGCCTCCGGATCAAGAACAGCTAAATCCTCCTCTGTAGGCAACTTAACAGACGGGTTATGCAAGATATCTAGAAAGGTATTGGGTGGTACCGGTTTACGCTGAGATCCCAGCCGGCTTAAAGCATCTGCTGCTTCGTTTTTGCGCCGATCAATATGCTCAACCTGATAACCCTTGAAGTGACCCGCCACAATATCCACCTCTGGTCTGTAATTCGCCATGAGTGGATCCTTAGAATCCCAAGTGCCAGAAACTTGCTGAGCCACCAGATCAGAGTTTCTAAAGTATTGTACCCGGCTTAAATTCATTTCCTTTGCCACACAGAGACCATGGAGTAAGGCCTCGTACTCAGCTGCATTGTTAGTACAAGGAAACATTAAGCGGAGAACATAACGAATTTTATCACCTCGAGGGGAAGTAAGGACAACTCCAGCCCCCGAGCCCTCCAATTACCTGGATCCGTCAAAGTGGATAGTCTAGTATGTGTTATCCAGTTTGCCTTCTGGTGCCTGCAACTCGGTCCAATCATTGATGAAGTCAAGAAGCTCCTGAGACTTGATGGCTGTCTGAGGCATATACTTCAACCCGGGTGGAGCAAGCTCAATAACCCACTTTGCAAACCATCCAGTTGCCTCCCTGTTCTGAATTATATCGCCCAAAGGAGCCGAACTGACCACTGTAATGGGATGGCCTTTAAAGTATTGCTTAAGCTTCCGACTCGCCATAAAAACCCCATACACCAGCTTCTGCCAATGCGGATATCTTTGCTTTGACTCGATGAGTACCTCACTTATATAGTACACCGGCCTTTGAACCTGCGCTCAACCACAATTGCCACGCTGACAGCATGGGCATTGGCAGCCACGTACAACAGTAGGGGCTCATTGTCAACCGGAGCAGCAAGGACTGGCGGTTTAACCAACTGTCTCTTCAAGTCCTCAAACGCCGCATCAACTTCGTCACTCCAGACAAAAGCGTCTGTTTTCTTCAACATTTGATACAGAGGAATCACCTTCTCTCCCAAGCGACTGATAAACCAGCTCAAGGCTGCAATTCGACCCGCCAGACGCTGAACATCATTGATACACACCAGTTTAGCCAAGGATGTAATCGCTTTAATCTTTTCCGGATTAGCCTCAATGCCCCTGCTAGACACCAGAAATCCTAAGAGATTGCATGCCGGGACACCGAAAACACACTTGTCCGGATTGAGCATCATCTTATAAACCCGAAGATTGTCAAAGATTTCTTTGAGATCATCTATCAATGTCTCCTTCTTCCTGGAATTCACTACACTGTCATCCACATAGGCATAAACATTGCGTCCAATCTGAGTATGAAGACAATTATGCACACAGCGCTGATAAGTCGCCTGGGCACTCTTGAGCCCAAAGGGCATAGAAACATAGTAGAAGGCTCCAAAAGGAGTGATGAAGGCTGTCTTCTCCTGGTCATTAACTTCCATTTTGATTTGATGATAACCAGAATAAGCATCCAAGAAACTCAAATGCTCACAACCCGCTGTAGCATCAATGATCTGATCAATACGCGGGAGAGCAAAAGGATCTGCCGGACAAGCTTTGTTCAAGTCTGTGTAGTCCACACACATGTGCCAAGTGCCATTCTTCTTAAGTACGAGCACTGGATTGGGCAGCCACTCTGGATGAAAGACTTCAACGATGAACCCAGCAGCCAACAGCCGGGCTACCTCCTCTCCAATGGCCTTGCATCTTTCCTCGTTGAAGCGACGAAGAAACTGCTTGACCGGTTTAAACTTAGGATCAATATTGAGAGTGTGCTCAGCGAGTTCCCTCGGTACACCTGGCATGTCAGAAGGCTTCCATGCCAAAATGTCCCGGTTCTCACGGATGAACTCGATGAGTGTGCTTTCCTATTTCGGATCCATATTAGTGCTGATACTAAACTGTTTGGATGAATCACCTGGAACGCAATCAACAAGTTTAGTCTCATCAGCCGGTTTGAACTTCAGGGTCGGGTCATGCTCAGTGGTTGGCTTCTTCAGAGGGGTCATGTCTGCCGGATCAACATTGTCCTTGTAGAACTTCAACTCTTCTATTGCACAAACCTACTCAACATAGGCCGCATCACCTTCTTCACAGGCCAAAGCGATCTTACGACTCCCGTGTACCGTGATGGTCCCCTTATGACCCGGCATTTTGAGCTGTAGATAAATATAATAGGGCCTTGCCATGAACTTTGCGTAAGCCGGCCGTCCAAACAGGGTGTGATACGGGCTCTGGATTTTCACCACTTCAAAGGTCAAAGTTTCTGACCTGGAATCATGCTCATCACCAAACACAACCTCCAAAGCTATCTTACCAACCGGATATGCCGATTTACCTGGTACTACAACGTGAAAGACAGTATTCGACGGTTTAAGATTCTTGTCTATCAACCCCATGAACCGAAGGTTTCATAATACAGGATGTTGATACTACTCCCTCCATCCATAAGTACCTTGGTGAATTTATAACCTCCCACCTGAGGTGCCACCACTAAAGCCAGATGACCCGGATTATCAACCCGGGGCAGATGATCCTCTCTGCTCCACACAATGGGCTGCGCGGACCACCGCAAGTAACGGGGTACTGCCGGTTCAACAACATCAACTGCCCTCTTGTGAAGCTTCTGATCGCGCTTACACAAGCTAGTAGTGAAAACATGATACGGCCCGCCATTCAACTGCTTTGGGTGACTCTAAAAACCTAATTGCTGCTGATTCCCCTGATTGTTCTGTTGGTTGTTACCACCCTGGTTGCTCTAATTGCCCTGATTATTCTAAAATCCAGACTTTGAACCGCCGCCACCGTAACCCGGCCCGTGAAAACCTGGCCTGAACCTCCAGACGGACCCTGATCATACCAGAAGAGATCAGAGTTTTTGAACTCCTTCATAATGAAAAATCCTTCCAAAGGTGTGTTGCTGGAACCTCATTTGTCAAGCAGCATGTAAGGTATTATCTCATCAAGAGAGCCCGAAGCTGGGTAAAATCCCGTGTTCATGTTACCATTGATCCTAATACGCACAGTTCGGGACCCCCTACCCGAGATCCGCCGGTTTTGACACCGGCATTGGTGCTTTCATTGAGAGTTCCGCTGTGTGATCAGCGAAAGGATCAATGGCTCGACTGCAGGTCAATTGCAACGTCGGTTTCTTCGTCACCAGCTCAACTGGTCACCTTGGCTTGACCGGGGACTGCGCCCTACCTCCGATCGTCATGTTCAGATGAGGGCCTTCATTAACATCAACTCCAATCTCTATCAAGATCATGGAGGAGTCATCCATGGAGCTCGGGGGCTCAACATCAACATTGCCCTCAGGCGACCATGCTGTTTTTCTGGATAGCAAACTTGTATCCGCCGCCACCGCCTCCTCGAGTGTCGCCTAAACGATTGCATTAGTGGAATTATGCGGAATTAAGTCTACAACAACCCTGCAAAAATTTCATCGAGTTCCGATGGAGGAATCTCCGGCAATCTCCGATATACCGGAGCCCTGTTGAATCTGGACGAGAATCCAGACGAGTTTGGAGCAGGGTGTCCAGCATCTAGCTCGGACGTCCTTGGGAAGATCCAACCGTTGATCGGCTGCGGAATTCCCATATCTACCACCTGCCACAAATTCAGCTCGATCCGACCGTCCCAACTCCGGGAACCTTCTGATTAGTGCATCACTTTTCGAATCTGTTTTCTCCGCGAGAACGAATCCGACCCAAGTTCATCTTCTTTACGAACGGGATTTCAGACATCCTTTTTGAAGGACGTTTTCGTATGGGGTATTGTGTTTTATTCTCAAACACATCCCACTATCATTAAAAGTATTCTTACAATACGAGCTTCACCGTCGCGCCGGTGTCAAACCTGCCCAACAACATCACTCCACGGCGGCTGACCTGCGTTAGACACGTCGTCGCTTTGTTGAGCCGAGCTCAACTTCTTCGGATCATCATCTCGGCCAGCCGAACAATAGTTCGGCATCGCGAAGGATAAATTGTCACCAACATTGCCACCCCACGGATCACATGGAGCGGGCACACTAGCATCGCCGCACGATCACTTCATCAAGCCAGCATTGCTCATGTCACAAGCTACGACCTGCATCGGCATGGCCGAACTGTTGCTTCATCGAGCCAATGTCCATCACGCCGAACTACTTCAACACCTCGGCTGACACATCTCCTCACCGACCTGCTCCATCTCCTCGCTTGGACTGGGGGCTTCGTCATCCCTTCATCAACTTACTCGATAGACTTCGGCGTCACCAGCCGACTAGCTTCATCTCATTAGCTGGACCACGGGCTTCGTCGTGGCGAGCCAACCTTTACCAGGATCGCCGTGCCATCGCTTCATCACCCATCAGGCAATGGGTGTGCGGATCGAGTCCCAATTTTGGGAGTAACCTTTCTTCGAACCACTACAACAGATAAACTAGGTGCTATTAATCCTAGCATTTTTCGCTCGTTTGGGTTCATTTTTCTCAAGGAATTATTACTCTACTTTGTTCCATCATCTGTACACAGGTCTATCAATTGGTGGCCGCATTAACGATGATTGCGTGGTGGTTCGGTCAGTTTCCGTGCATAGTTCGGCGAACTCCATATCCGGAACTCGGACTGACCTGCGAAATCGGGCTTGTCACGCCTTCACTGCGTCACGCCGACGCCCTGCATCGACATTGACCTCGACGCTCAGGCCACATCTCTTTCATTATTTCCTTCACTTGTGTTAAACCAGTAGAAGAATTTTTTATATATATTATTATCTTTATTTGTCATTTCTTTTGGTTTGCACTATTTTATCTGTGCAGCTAATCGACTCAGACTGAGCCTTGTTGTCGCCTTGGCGCGTCGGCCTGCTCCATTACTGCGGCTGGACTGGGGGCTTCATCTTCTCGGAGTGTCGGACTCTCTGCTCGGCCACCTTGGGACCAGCCTAGGGGCTGGAACCCTGTCCCACATCAAGCTTGGACCGCGTCATCAATGCCGAACATATCAACCAGCTAAGTTGCTTTCATGCTCAAAAACTTTCAGTCTTAATTTTTGTTCGGTTTGAACAAGAATTATACCTTTTTGACAAAAAGTTGCTTGTGAAAAACTTCCCTGTCCAAACTTTGTTTGTGACACACAAATTCAAATACCCCGTTTACTTGGGGCTTCCTTTATGAAGCTTTTCCTCTTGCATATGATTATACTTGTATGGCTTCGTTCCTTGTTCGTGTATTACGCCACAATATGCACCATATTTACCTAAGTGATTTGCAAGCTGGGTTGCCTGGCTCCTGTGCATACCCCTACGTTCCCGATTGTTCGGCTAGGGAGTAAAGGGAGCACCTCTGCGATTGTCACGACCGGTTCTTTCGAGCTCTGACCTCAGACTAGGTGAAGCCGAAAGGTAGCGCTCTTATTGTTATTCAATTATGGTCGGCACACAACGGAAGTCATGAGTACAAAAAATCTATTGCACAAGTATCATATTAACAATGAGCACCGAAGAACGGTATCAGTGGGGGTACTATTTTCTTCGAAGATGCTTCTTACACTTTGTCAGTAATATAGCATAAGTTCCCTGACCGCGGTCTGTCTGTTACAGCCTTATGACCTGATTGCCTGGTTATCGGAAACACCATCGATATTCTTGACAGGGGGAGTACATAACACTTTTCGGTCCTTGACCGAAGAGGGGGAAGCAGACGGTCGGTTAAGACGCGTATAAAGTTTGGGTGGACACAGATATGATATAAGTACTTCCGTACATACAATCATTATACATAAAATTCTTTTACCCAAGTCACTTGGGGGCTCTTAAATTTATATGATCTATTTTATGATAAGTGTTCTTCTTCCTAGTCGTTGCAAAGTTTTTTTTCTATCACTCCTTTTTTCGATGCAAGTGTGTGGTCAATAGCCCGATTTCCTTCTCATCCACCTTCGGGATAGGAGGTTGAAGCCATAGGCTGACCCGCTTGAAGTCTTGAGATAGGATGTGTCATGTTAAAGCACGACAGAAGCACAATTTTTTCTCTAAGACCAATTTTCGGATTGGCACCGAACACTTGATCTAGTTCGGACGTCGAGTTTTCACTGACGTTTTTTGGTTTTCCAATCCTATGGCACTTTTCAACTATTTGTGTGTTTTCTGCATAAGTCTCGTAGTGCAATGCCGGACACCTCTAGAGATTCGGCAACAATTCTCGGATATTGCTATATATGCATCAGTTTCAAATTGTGTCTTCGATCGATAGTTGGGTTGCCCGGCTCCTGTGCTTGCCTCCTACATTCTGCTTTGTTCGTTTAGGTGTGCAAAAGGAGAACCACTGCGATTGTGCTTCCAACTCGTATGGTTAAGCACCTCGGTGGAGAAAGCCGAAAACTGGCTGTCACAATAAAGCATAATCCGGTCATCGATCCGATGACTATGTTAAATGACGTGCCATTCATAACATTGGCCTAAGTGTTTATGGCTTGACCTCGGTTGTCGCCGAACACTAAGCGGGGGGCTACTTGTTGGCCTCCCAACTTTAAGCTCCTATGACTAAGTGAAAGTTATAAAGCCCGTATATCTGATTTCCTTGTTTCCGCCAACACAACCGCCTTCGGGTACCGAGACGTCGGGTAAGGGTTGTTTTGTTATTTCGGAAACACCCTGCGTAGCATCTACAAGGGGGTAGAAGCCGACAATGGGCCACTGACGGTGTCAAAACCGGCGGATCTCGGGTAGGGGGCCCCGAACTGTGCGTCTAGGCGGATGGTAATAGGAGACAAGGGACACGATGTTTTTACCCAGGTTCGGGCCCTCTCGATGAAGGTAAAACCCTACTCCTGCTTGATTAATATTGATGATATGGGTAGTACAAGAGTAGATCTACCACGAGATCGGAGTGGCTAAACCCTAGAAGCTAGCCTATGGTATGATTGTCGTTTGTCCTACGGACTAAAACTCTCCGGTTTATATAGACATCGGAGAGGGCTAGGGTTACACAGAGTCGGTTACAATGGGAGGAGATCTTCATATCGTATCGCCAAGCTTGCCTTCCACGCCAAGGAAAGTCCCATCCGGACATGGGACGGAGTCTTCAATCTTGTATCTTCATAGTCCGGGAGTACGGCCAAAGGTCTTAGTCCGGCCATCCGGACACCCCCTAATCCAGGACTCCCTCAGTACCCCTGAACCAGGCTTCAATGACGACGAGTCCGGCGCGCAAGTTGTCTTCGACATTGCAAGGCAGGTTCCTCCTTCGAATATTCCGTAGAAGATGTTGAACACCAGGGTAGTTTCCGGCTCTGCAAAATAAGTTCCACATTCCACCGTAGAGAGAATGATATTTGCATCAATCGAATCTGCTGACGTATTCCGCAGCGTGACATCATGCCATAGCCAGGCTGTTATTCATTTTATCGTTCCACCTCAGCGCGTTTAGCAAGGTGGTTTTCTTGGCACGTCTTGTCAAAGCAGAGATCGTGTCCCCTTATTCCGGGATTCTCATCAATACGGGCATGAGTAACCCAACCATAACTTAGGTATGACTCCCTAATTGAAAGCGAGTCTCAAACGGTTACGGGGAGGGCTCTTGGTATTCACCTCCTTTATAAACAACCAAGGCCCGACTCTCATGTTCTCAAACCAATCAAATCCGCCCCTCGCTTCAAGTTCCAACACCCAAAGCTCTAGTTTAAGGCGCTTCGGACCTTCGAAGATGTCCGGCTCCGACCTTCAAGGCCGGTGGATGCCTTCCTCCATTACGGAAGAAGATGTGCGAAAGCTAAGAGATGCCAGGTATCTGACCGGCGAAATCTCGCATAGACTGCTTACTCAAGGGCAAACTGTTCCCGCTCCCCAGCCCGGTGAAAGCGTGGTGTTCGCATCTCAGTTCCTTCGGGGGCTAGGCTTCCCGATTGATCCCTTTGTGAGGGGGCTTATGTTTTACTACGGGCTGTAGTTCCACGACCTAGCTCCGGAGTCCATCCTCCAGATCTCATCATTCATTGTTGTGTGCGAGGCCTTCCTCCATATCAACCCCACTTCGGATTGTGGCTAAAAACTTTCAAAGTGGAACCGAAAATGATCGAGGGGCAGCATGCTGAGTGCGGAGGGGCTATAATAAACAAGATGGATGATGCTCCATGGCCCGAAGGCTCTTTTCAAGAGGAGCTCAGCTTATGGCAACGGGACTAGTTTTACATCACAGCCCCTAGGGGCACCACATGGGTGGCACTGCCTACTTTTCGCTCGGGTCCCCCACCATGGCTGGCGTCATGGGTTAATGAAGGACTTATCTGGGGGCCGCCCAAAGACGTGCCCTTGCTGCAGGGCCGTATTCGAGATCTTCTAGAAAGAGATATCAATTTGACCGTAGTGGCGCAAGTCATGGTGATTCGCCGCACACTACCCTGCAAACATCGACCTCTCCGCCTGTGGGAGTTCAATCCGGAGGGACCACGAGTCCTACAACATTTCATGGGAATGACACCCATGGAGATGTACAAATTGTTCTTCGGATCACAAGCAAGGTGTCCGGATTTGTCCGAGGACGCAGGTCTGAGCTGCAATCGCCCGGATGCTAAAGTAAGTAGCCCCGTATTTGGATGCACCATCCATATTTTTATCAAATCTACCCTTTAGCGGAGTTTCCTTTGAACAGGAGTGGATGGCGAAGGCAAAGCTTATCAGGTGTCCAGCCCCCCTGCCCGAGACCATGCCGAATCCCATGCTGACCAGGATGCTGGAGGTCGCGCCGTTGGCGGAAGGCGAAGGGGGGGACCCAAGGAGCTACCGCCTCCATGAAGGAGGCCGTTAGGAAGGGAAGAATAAAAAATTCTCTCGACCAGGGAAAGAAAAGGACTACCTCTGAAGACTCGGAGGTGATAACCTCAAAACAGGGAAAGAAATCTTCGTTAGAGGGTTCGGCACCGGAGAACGCCCCAGCTGAATCGCCCCCTAAAGGGGACCCGCTCTCCCCCGGGACGTAAGTGAAGGGAGGGGTTCCATAATGAATCACACTCATGTTTTAGTCCTGAGGAAAATAACCGAAACATTATCTTGCAGTTCGGATCTCAACCCTTCTCAGCAGAGCTCATCTTCAGGGGATCTTTGTCCAGTGATGATAGAGAGCGAAACGCCTCCCCTTGCTCCACCGTCTCACGAGGCTGGCGACCCCTAGGTATCGTCGCGGAGGGTTTTTTCAAGTCCAGACGCTGGAAAAGGTCGTCAGACTAGTCCGGCACCCTCTTGCGCACCGCGGAGGGGCTGAAGGATCTGCTTGGTAGGGCGTCAATCTCAGAAGAACACCGTATGTTGATGGATACGATGATTGGAAGGATTTCATCCGCGGAAAGAGGATTGTATGAAGCTGCCAGGAGTTTACTAACAGGCTTTGAGGTACGTAAAAAGGTGTACGTTTTCGTAGAGCCACATATTAAATGTGTCCTATATGAATAGTAGCCCGTGAGACTCTGTGTGCCGTCACGAGTGACAGCGCACAGAGGATCATAACCCCAGGTATAATATGTCGCCTATTCCATGAAGGTTGCGAGGCGTTCGGTGGCTAGCCGGACTAATGAATCTGCCGAACTAAAGCGGCAACTTGACATAGCAGATGCCGACATCGTGCTTGTAAATAAGCGGCTAGACGAGGCTCAAGGTATGTTCAAAAGACACCCAGTAATAGGAGCTCGATGCTCGGGCCTTATATATATACTTTATGTAGATGGTGCTGCTGCCGTGGAGAACCTTCGGGCGGAACTTGCCCGAGCCAAGGAGCAAGCAAGGAAAAGTGATGCGGCTGCCGTTAAAGCGGCTGAAGAGCTAAAAGCCGAACAGGCTGCTCACTGCCAGAGCAAGAAGGAAATAGCCGAGATGGCCATAAAATTGAAGGATGCTACCGACCGCTGTAAATTTCTTGAACAAGAAGATAGGGTGGCTCAGAAGGACCTTGAAAAGATCCTGCCGAAGCCAAGGATACTCGCTCTGCCATGAGAGCGATGAAGGAGGAGCTACGTCAGGCCGGAGATATCACGGCTGGAAAGCCTTATATGCTGCGGATGAAGTTCGGAGACCCCAAGTATGTTCCATTAGACCGGCAGTGGAGTGTGGAAAACGCTTATCTGGATTTGGCAGCAAGTGCGGCGGACGCGACCGAACACTTCCGCAGCCGAGGTGACCATGGATTGGAAGAGCTTTTTTGGTCGCAGTACCACAATCCAGAACACCCACTGTCGGTATCCGACCATTTAGCCGCCTGGGCGGAGCTGAACAGATTATCCGGACTCGCCATGAGGTATGTTGCGAGTTGTCTGTGGTCGGAGAAGCCGGAGCTGAAGAGTTATTTTGGCTTGGTGCAGCAGTTCCTTGGTTCGGTGCCGCATGCTGATGCAATGAAGAGGTCGGCGTGCATAGAGGGCGCACAGATGGCTCTTGCCCGTGCCAAAACATACCGGGCAGATATGAAGGCCAGTATTGTTGCGTCCCAGGATTCGGACGAAAGCCGAGTACCTGCCAAGCACTATTTGGAGGAAGTTCTTCCTGGCGCTCGTATAATAGAGTCGCAGTGCTCGAAGGATGTTGTGTTCGAATAGCTTATACTATTTGTAAAACGAATTTTGTTTTTATGAAAAAAGCTTTTTTATACTTGTGCTTGCAAGAATCATGATGCCTCCTGTGCGGCCGTTTAATGTATATATTTGTATATAACCTGAAAGATGGCAGTCGTTGGCTTCAGCCCCCACGCATAGAATGCGGGGGTGTTCGCAAAAAGGCACCTTTTCACACTTAATCCAACGTCTTGGTCCTACAAAGGAGGTGGTGGCGCGGCGAACTAGGCAACCAGACTATAATGCTTTATCACTTTCACTTAGCCATAGGAGTTTGACAGTGGGGCTACTGAATAGCCCCTAGGGGCACCGCGCTCGCCCGAATTCAGGGCGCGAGTGTGCCTGACCGGGAAGCGGCCCTTCATTAATGCGGGGGAATCCTAAAGATTCTGAAAGTCATCGAGTGGTTGACCACTCTCTCGCTATATCATGACAGTCAGTTTTCGGCTTTCTCTACTGAGGTACTCACCTGGCCGAACCGGGGCACAATCGCAGTAATTCTCCTGGTGCCGCGTTAGCCGATATAACGGAACGTAAGGCAGCAAAACACAGGAGCCGGGCAAACCTAACATTTGACCAAAGACATGATTCGGAGCTGATGAATATAGGGCCAAACTCGCGACGCCGAACACTCCCTAAGGTATTCGGTCTTTATGAAGACCCGCCGAAATAGAGCCCTTGGTAGAAAAGCCCCTAGTGTCCAGGTACGTGCAAAAATTCTGGCGTGGCCACATGCCAAGACGCCAGCCTCCTCCTCGGCTATAGAGAAAATCGGGGGATGTTATCAACAAGAGACAGTAAAGAAGGTTTACGCGGGGTCTTAATCTAAAAAGAATCCTTGAAACGGGTCCCTGCTGCACGTCTGCGCCTATGTCTCCGTTGTGCCGTATCCTGGACGGGCGTAGCACGATGTTCGTCTACAAAAGAGAGGAACTTAGTAAAAAATAAGTGTGCGAGAAATCTATATCGAAATAAAATAAAATATAGTTGGAGCAAGAGTTGGGCCGTATTGTCTCCGGGCGTGAGCACATGGAGCCCCTTGCACGGGGGTATGCGGCTATTAAGCATGTTGACGCCGGACTCGTCGAGCCGTGTCCGGGATAGTAGGGCTGGATTTGTGGGCGGTTGTCTAGGCAGCCGCACCCCTACCTGTAGTTTGGGGGTCAATTTATGTTCCCCTGTAATGAAATGATGCCCTTTGGGCCTGGCATTTTGAGTGTAAGGGATGCGTAATGTGGTATTGCGTTAAAGCGGGCGAATGCTTCACGTCCCAGTAGCGCTTGGTAGCGACTTACGAATGGGGCAATGTGGAATGTTAGCTTTTCGCTTCGGAAGTTGTCGGGTGATCCGAACGTGACTTATAACGTGAGGGAACCCATACTTGTGGTATCCGGGCCTGGCGTTACTCCTTGAAAGGAAATGTTGTCGAGGTGGATTATAACTGGGTTTACCCCGAGTTTGCGGACTGTGTCCTGATATAGCAGGTTCAAGTCGCTGCCGCCGTCCATAAGGGCATTTGTAAATTGGAGTCCGTTAATAATTGCATTTATGACCAAGGCAGTCCAGCCTGTGTTCTGGTCCCCTCTGGAGTAATCCTGATGATCGAAGGTGATTGGTTGTAACAACCAGTGGGGTTGCTCCTCCGGGGCTGGCTGTACGGCGCGTGTCTTCGTAGGTGCCGTTCTGCTCTTCCCTTTTGTCACATGAAGTAGATTTACTGTCTTGACTTCTTGTGGGAACTTCTTTTGTTCTCTGGTGTTCTGCTTGTGGGGTGCATCGTCATCTTCGCTTGGTGTGTTGAGCCCCTTGTGTTAGGCGTTGTGATTCCCGGACTGCTTAAAGACCCAACAATCTCTGTGGGTATGGTTTGCAGGTCTCCCCGGAGTGCTGTGGATTTGACATATTTTGTCCAAAATTTTGTTGAGGTTGGATAGCTCGTCCCTATCGTCTTTGGGGGGCGGCTTTATCTGATTTTGCCGAGAGCTTTTGAATCCGGCGTTTACTGCCGTGCTCATCGGGATGTTGTCCTTTATCCGGCGTGGTTCTTTGTTACGGCGTGGCTTCCCGTTCCCATCTCTGGGTTCGGACGTATTCGGGTCGCTGGTGCTGCTTCTTGCCAACCAGCTATCCTCTCCTGCACAAAAGCGGGTCATGAGGCTTGTTAATGCGGCCATTGTTCGCGGCTTTTCTTGGCCGAGGTGTCTGGCGAGCCATTCGTCTCGGACGCTATGCTTGAAAGCTGCTAGGGCCTCTGCGTCCGGACAGTCGACTATCTGATTCTTTTTTATAAGGAACCTGTTCCAGAGTTTCCGGGCTGACTCTCCGGGCTACTGAGTTATATGACTCAGATCATCTGCATCCGGGGGTCGGACATAGGTCCCTAGAAAATTTGCCCGGAAAGCATCCTCAAGCACTTCCCAACTTCCCATGGTGTTTTCGGGAAGGCTTTTAAGCCAATGCCGGGCTGGCCCTTTGAGCTTACGGGGTAAGTATTTTATGGCGTGGAGGTCGTCTCCTCTGGCCATGTGTATGTGGAGGATGTAGTCCTCAATCTAGACTCCAGGGTCTGTTGTTCCGTCGTATGCTTCTATGTTCACTGGCTTGAATCCGGCTGGGAATTCATGGTCCAGTACCTCATCGATAAAACATAGGGGGTGTGCGGCGCCCCTGTATTTAGGCATGCCGCGGTGTTTGGGTATTTTTTGCATTGCCTCACTCACTGGAGCTTGCTTTCTTGGCCTATACATGGATCTAGTTGGGCCAGTTTTCTGATGCGAATTCTTGGACGGATTGCGCGCCATATTGAGTGCGGCGTCCTTTGATGCGTGAGATTGATCGTAGGGTCGTCTATCCGACCTTGTGGCTTCCTTATTTTTTGACTGTGGGGGCTTTATGGCCTCTTCATCAAATTCTGGTAGTAGTTTCCGCTTCGGATAGCTCTTTGTGTGGCGACTACTGCCGTACTTGTGTGCCGTATTGAGTACTTTGCCCCATCTGATCCTGAGTGCATCTTCCGCTGTCTTGAGCCTCCGCTTCTGCTTTCTCAGGCTACGTGCAGTGGCAACGAGCCTTTGGTGGAGGTTCTGATGTTCCAGCAATTTGTCTGGCGTGAGGTCGTCCGGGCTATTATCTTTCCCGGGGATTGGTTGTTCGGATTGTCCACCCTGTTTGGACGGATGCTCGACGGCATGTTCATCGTCCGTTGATTCACCCTGCTCCATGGCTGGGTCTTTGTCAAGGTGGGGCTTGGCCTTGCGCTTACGCCGCCGCTTTGATTGTTTTTCGGGGGAGCGATCCCTGGCCGCATCCTTTTGGTCCTCGTTGTCATTTCTGTTGTATGTGTCCACCATGCATACATCGTATGAGGAGGTGGCTTTCCGACGCCCTATAGGTGCTGTTTCTTGATCGTCTCCTTTATCGGCGTCCATACCGTCGATATCTTCGGAGTCGAAATCGAGCATGTCGGTTATATCGTCGACAGTGGCTATCAAGTGGGTGGTGGGTGGGGTTCGAACTTTGTTTTCCGCATCCCAACCACCCCGACCGTAGTCCGGCCGGGGTTCTTTTGACAAAGAGAGAGACTTTAGCGAATTTAGGATATCACCGAAGGGCGAGTGCTGAAAGACGTCCGCGGCGGTGAACTCCATGATCGGAGCCCAATCAGGTTCGATCGAAAGGGGTGCGGAATATTCAGAGTCCGGAACGGAGTCCGGCACCTTGGAGTCACGGGCCTTGCAAAGGACTAGGCTGGTATTCGGCTCTATCGCCACAGAGATTGTGGCTCGTGGGGCGGCGTCCAACCTTCCGTCCCTGGCTAGCGCAGTCGGCTCCGAGCTAATGGTCGGAGTGACCACCTGAGCGGCACTCCGGTCGCTCTCCGGCGGCAGAGCTACATCATGACCATTGAGACAGTGCGGCGCGCCCGGTCATGGCCCGAATCCGTTGAAGATCAAGTCCCCGTGGATGTCGGCCATGTAGTTTAAGCTTTCAAACCTGACCTGATGGTCAGGGGCGTAGCTTTCGATCTGCTCCAGATGGCCAAACGAGTTGGCCCGCAGTGCGAAGCCGCCGAATACAAAGATCTGTCCGGAGAGAAAAGTCTCAGCCCGGACCGTATCGCGATTAACGAGCGAAGAAGCCATCGGGCCTAAGGGCGACGACACAGAGGAACTCTCAATGAAAGCACCAATGTCGGTGTCAAAACCGGCGGATCTCGGGTAGGGGGTCCCGAACTGTGCGTCTAGGCGGATGGTAACAGGAGACAAGGGACACGATGTTTTTACCCAGGTTCGGGCCCTCTCGATGGAGGTAAAACCCTACTCCTGCTTGATTAATATTGATGATATGGGTAGTACAAGAGTAGATCTACCACGAGATCGGAGTGGCTAAACCCTAGAAGCTAGCCTATGGTATGATTGTCGTGCGTCCTACGGATTAAAACTCTCCGGTTTATATAGACACCGGAGAGGGCTAGGGTTACATAGAGTCGGTTACAATGGGAGGAGATCTTCATATCGTATCGCCAAGCTTGCCTTCCACGCCAAGGAAAGTCCCATCCGGACATGAGACGGAGTCTTCAATCTTGTATATTCATAGTCCGGGAGTCCGGCCAAAGGTCTTAGTCCGGCCATCCGGACACCCCCTAATCCAGGACTCCATCAGCCACTTTCAGATTATAAACGGTCACAACAGAAGTGCAAATTGGGTTTCATCTAGACCACAGAGTTTGGAAGCTTTTCCCAAACTAAAATCCTTAGTATTTTCCTCCCACATTGATCGGAGCTGAGGTTTCACGATCATGCTTAGCATGAAAACTCAACGAAAGGAACCGATAGTGCGACTATTTTCTTTGGACGATGTTTCTTATGTTAAACAATAATATAACATGTCTCTCTACGTACCTTTGTTTATAAAACCGTATGGCCGGATTGCCTTGTTTGCCACAAATGTTTGCCCTCATAAAGGCTTTATAAAGTGGGACAAACACTCCCTGGCTACTGGCCGAGGAGGTTGAAGCCGATGGCCGGTCGACAAAGTTTTGTACAATGCGGATGCGAGCATTGATGATGCAAAGTACTTGGATACATAGAATCATTACACATAATTTGTGATTTTACTTTCGATATCGATCCTTAATTTGGCCACCCGTGCCCACATTAAGGCTAGGGGGCTACTGGGCTTCGTGCTTATTATTTACAAATATTAAAGGGGTACATCGATCCTCTGATCTGGTGTCGCCACCCGACCAGTGTCTCGGGGGCTACTGCATTGCTTGTCCAATGCAGAAAATTTAAAGTGCAAAATAGTTTTCGAGGAGATTATTATCCTCAGGTTGGTCGGCTGCACCCAACCCGAGTCTCGATGACTTTGCACACCGCGTTTCTATTCCTATGTATGCTGCCGAGCTAGGACTTGATCCTCAGGACAATTTTGCGCATCGACCTGAGTCTCAGGGGCAACTAGGATCAGCGATTTCATGTTTTCCTTCAGGTGCATCTCGGGTTTTAGACCGACGCACACACCTTGAGCACTACTGGCTATATATCTCGGCAGAGAATAAATCGCACCAGTCAAAAAATCAGCCTGCAGTCAAGGGTGGTGCACCACCTCGGAAGCAGTCCGACATTAAGCTCGGGCGCCAGTTGCTGGCTCCATAGAGGGCATTTCCGCCATTAAGCTCGGCTAAACTCCTTCAACTTTTTGAACCTAGATGATCTATGACATCTCGAATATAGTCCGGTGTTGGAGCTCAGATACAGTCCAGCGTTGGAGCTTGGACACAGTCCGGCGTTAGAGCTTGGATATATTCCGGCGTTGGAGCCCGGAAGCAGTCCGACGTTGGTGCTTGGCTACAAAAGATACCTCGAATGGAATCCGGCGTTGGAGCTCGGACGCAAGAGGACGCTGCCGCCCGGGAATAACTTCAAACCTGAAGTGCGACATAATAATAACAAGGCAATGATAAAGGCTGGAAACATAAAGGGGCCCCTCGGATACCCGACATATAAACTATTAGGATTTACTTTGCGATCCTCAAGATCGAAGATGAGAAGATTTGTTGAACCAGTTTTCAAGACCGACGACCGAAGATGAAGAATAGTTCGGAATAATCGAAGAGCGTCCCCAACTTGAAGACCGGTTCAGGGGGCTACTGACAGTGTCCTAGAGTAGGGGGTACTCACCACGTCGTCCCCCGATCAGTTAGATTGGGCCGAGGACCCCCATAACCGCATACTCATGTGCCAGTTCGGACAGCTGCCACATACAAGGAAGATACCACAAGACTTTGTGATCAAGACAAGGACTCCTCCCCCACCGGTGTATTCGGCTAGGACTCTTGTTACCCTAGGCCTATGGTACATTATATAAACCGAGGCTAGGCTAGTCGATAGATGATTATGACATTACTCATCATACCTCTAGGGTTTAGACCACAACATATGATCTCGGGGTAGATGAACTCTTGTAACCCCTATACTCATTATAGTCAATCAAGCAGCATGTAGGGTATTATCTCATCAAGAGAGCCCGAAGCTGGGTAAAATCCCCTGTTCATGTTACCATTGATCCTAAGACGCACCGTTCGGGACCCCCTACCTAAGATCCACTGGTTTTGACACCGACAACCGCGCTGTGGTGGTTTACCCTTACGACGCTGTGCATTGCCCTGCACATTGGTATTAGCCACAAAATCTGAATTATGCGCTTTACGCTTACCACTATTCCCGTGGTTATTCTATCCTTTTGAACCGGCATTCTTCTTTCCCTTCTCCTGCTTCTCTTTGTCAGAATTGGGATCTTTAGTATTATCAGAATCAACATATTTAACCAGAGCTGCCATAAGCGTTCCCATATCATTGTAGTGGCGTTTGAGCCGTCCCAATTTTATCTTCAGCAACTAAAACCGGCAATTACGCTCCAATGTTACAATTGCTGTGTCAGCGTTGATGCGGTCCGACGAATGCAGGACTTCTAAAACCCGGCGCACCCAATGAGTTTTTGACTCGTTCTCTCCTTGAACACAGGCATCTAGATCCACAATGGACATGGGTTGTTTGCATGTATCCTTGAAATTCTCTATAAACCGGGCCTTCAATTGGTCCCATGATCCAATGGAGTTAGCCGGCAGGCTCTTCAACCAAGTGCGTGCTGTTCCTTCCAACATCATGGTAAAATATTTTGCACATGCCGCTTCATCCACCTCTAGCATCTCCATAGCCATCTCGTAGATTTCCACCCATGACTCGGGGGGTATATTAGCAGTGTAATTTGGCTCCTTCCGCGGGCCCTTGAAATCCTTGGGTAACCGCACATTGCGCAGAGCCGGAGTAACACACGGCACTCCCCATGAATTGAAAGCAAGTCCGGTACCTCGCTATATTGACGCCGCTGGCTGAACCGGGGCGGGTTGATGATGATCCGCGTAATGTGCCGCTAATGCGGCCTCCCTTCAAGCTCTGCCATTATCTACCACATCCTGAGCATTTGCACCACCGCGCGCCGGATTAGGCCCTCGAGGGGCGTCACGGTTCCTCACACTAATTGACACAGCCGGCTCATCCATGTGCCTGCTGTAGCTCCTGCTTGGGCGAGGGGTTGTGTGAATCCTGTCACGGCTGTATGAATAAGCCTGCTGCTGCACCATAGCAGACTGAAGAAGATCCCTGGCCCGTCGTGTCTCAACTGCCGCTAGCGACTCACCCTCCATCGGAATAGCTGCCAACCGGGATGCTACAGCTATCATGTTGTCCAAAGGGGTGGAGAAGTGACCCGACAGGGGTGCCATGTAATGCGGCGGGGGTGTTGTGTATTACGGCGGGTTATCTATTCGTCGAGGTGGGCCCATCACCTGTGGTTGATCTGGCGCTCCGGTCCTTGGCACGATAGTCCGGTTTAATGCTGCCGGGTTGCTGGTTCCTGCCCCTGGCATACTGAAGAGATTCATTGCATTGTAGTCCACCAGCAAGCGAGACTGATGTCTCCTCCTCAATACGTCATTCGAAGCGTTCTGATCCAGCAAAAGTCGATAATTTTCGGTCTGAATGCTCTGCGACTGGCATCTAAAGTGGCCCATTCCTCAGCCATCCTGGTTTCCTCAGCCGCCGAGTCCTCTTTGGCCTGAGTTATCTGACCTCGTAGTTTTTTGACCTCAGTGTTATGCCGATCTTGAGTCTCCGGGGTAACTGCTGTGGTCAACAACGTCGTCCCGGCGTCCAACAAACCGGAAAGAACTGGAGCCAGCCGGCGCGCGAGGCCTCCTGCCCCGGCTGCTGATCCGGAATCAATTGCTTCTGCAGTCGAGTTTTGTAACGATGGCTATGTACCAGCCATAAAGATTGCGACCCGATTTGGCGGTTCAAGAAATTCCGGAATGCTGCTGCCACCGGAATGCCCTTCGAACAAGCCATCTTGAACTTGATACAAAGATTTGGTTTCACCGATGGATGACTCGCCATCAGAATAAACAGCCGTCTCACCCTCGGACACCGGTTCAGATTCAATCCCATGGACACATCCTACGAACGCACGCTTCATGGTGGGCTGAATCCGGGCGGGACTCACACGCTGAGCCGTTTCGATGAGGTCGGTGTAGATGTCCGGTTCAGGGCCCGGTTCGCTTATCTTGCCGATGAAGACGTGAATTCCTCCAAAGGGGACCCGGTACCCGTACTCAATTGAGCCGGCGTCGGGGCCCCAGTCTGCATCGTCGATGTAGAGCTTGCCACGACGACTCTTGGTCATCCGGCCCACTTCGTATCCCTTGAGCCATTCGAACTTGCCCTCTAAGAACTTGAAACCATCGTGCGATAGCCCCACGGTGGGCGCCAACTGTCGTGGAGTTATCACGTCAGATGTCCTAGTGGAAGGACTTAGTCGTGGAGCCATCGCGACCGGGTTAGCTTAGAGGGGTTAAACCGGACAAAGGACACGAGAGTTTTATACTAGTTCGGCCCCTTACGATGAAGGTAAAAGCCTACGTCTAGTTGTGATGGAATTACAGGGGTTTTGATGACTAGGGAGCAAATACGCTCGGCTTGAGTCTCAAGTTGTTGTTTCTTGTCCCTGAACCGCCACCGGGTCGTCCCTTTATATACACAGGTTGACACCCGACCGGTTTACAGAGTCCCGAGACCGGCTCATACAAGTGTCCGACTCGGTCTCTCCCTTTCCCTAACTTACAATACCAGTTATACAACTATGTCGGTTTACAACTATGGGCCCTAATCCGCCTTTGGGCTCTGGGCCTCTAATGTTTATCAGTAAAGCGCCATCTTCTTTGTCTTCATGGGTCTCAACATGGATGAGTGCGAACCGGCCCCTCTTGGGCGGTTTATACTCAGTAGTTATATCCTCAATAGATAGGGTTACACAATGAAAAAGTACAAGATGTATGTGGCAATTTCATGGAACATCGCAAAAAAGGAGAGGCAGCGGTGAGCCTTTACAGTGTGCTATGGTACGTCACTCCTCCATTGCAATCATCGTGACATGTTATTTGTATGTCAGTTCTATTAGCCAAGTTTCTTAGGGACAGTTATTACGAGTTATCCTAAGAAAATAAGCACCTGTGAATATAAGCTCCATGTAATAAGCCAACCAGTTCATTTCATTGCATTTTCAGCTTATCTTTGGTATGAACAGTGGAAAGTCTAGATTGCATTATATTTTTTCATTTTGCTGCCCATATGAAAATTAATTTGACTTGCAAACATCACAAACTGAACCCAGTGCAGTAATTAATATGATAGGAAAACAGACCATCACTATTTGCTCAAAATGCAAATACAAAGATAACATCTACTTGGCACAATCTACTTTGGTCAATGTTTTCCATAGAGATCCCATTGCCTAATTTAAACGAAGAACACTTATTTATTGAAATTCGATGGTCCAAGTGGCTGGATATTATCATATAGCAGCACCACCTGAAAGCATCATATAGCAGCCAGGGAGATTTTCCCCTACCCGCCGGCCATGTAGCCTAGCCGGACATAGCATCATAGAGGACCAGGTAAGATGGGACCAGTGGCGACGGCTCGCAGGAGGAACCCTAGTGCTGCAGGTAGGGGATCGAGGTAGAGGGAAAGTGGAGAGGGGATGCAAGCGGGCAGGGCAATGAACGCTTGCGTGTTTGTTTTTAGTTGAGGGTCAGGTGTGACATGGGCGTCAGCTGTTGAATTTTGAGTGTAATATAGGCAGACAACAGAGTCATTTCACTATTTCCCTTCCCTTCAATTTTTAGTGAGGTTCTACCCGAAACACCCCCCTCCAAAGCGAAATTAGTTAAGCCCTAGCCCATAACTCAAAAATGACTTCTTTACATCTTTTATGGCTTATTCTGACAATAAGCCCTGAAAAGGCGGAATCGAACTGGCCCTTAACCTGCAATTCAATTGTGCGTGCAATGATGAACCACTCCTGCCTGCTATAGTGTACATTTAGGCATCATCATACATGGCATAACCTAATACATGTGCATTCCATTGTAGAATCTGGAATATGCAATGTTTATGTTAGTTCATATGTTGCACATGATGTTTAAATGCCCCTTAAGTCAAGTGATGGTCTTTAAGCCTCCTTATTTGCTTCTTTTCTTGATATGTAAGATTTGCTCACACATCTATTCAATTGCTTGTTTGCATCAGCCAGCCATACTAGGACTGTTTGCTTTGATTACTTGTTGTTCTTGACCTAACACTCTAACAGAGCTTTCCAATGATTTAAACACTAAGGGCTGCTGTAGTGGGGCCTTGTTTAACTCATAGGTGACATAAAGGTTTGGCTATACACTAAAGTAGGCTCTCCAAGAGTACCTAGAGATCCAATTCGAAGGTATGCCTAGTTTTTACATAGTGCAGACATAGAAAATGCTCATTCCATTGTGTGCAAGTGCAAGAGATGCGGCGTGTTTCATTATGTGGTGTTGTTTTGTTATAATCTCATCCTTTTGTGTTCACAAACTGGAAAGTATGCATATTTATCTTCCAAGGAGACGAGTAACTAGTTTGTGTCACCTTGCAGAGGGGGTGGAATGAAGATAAGATTGAGGATTTCCATGTACAAGATGTTAGGAAGGAGCCTTGCAAGAGAAGTAGGAGCTGCGCTGAGCCTCTTCAACCTGTTAAGGTAAGTCATTGTATGCAACTCAACAGTTCAATTCCTTGTTTGTTTCAGGCAAGTTAATTTGCTCTTTTCAATTGCTTTATTTGTCCTCAGTTAATGAGATGCCCAAAGAATGATGCCTCATGTTGGGTACTTTTATAACTATTAGTTGACATATTTAAAGGCCTTACCATTTAATTACTCTGCCGAAGTGGGCCTGAAGCTTTGGAGTCTATTAACCAAGTATTATTGCATGAGGCTCACAATCTTGTTTATACTAGGCTAATGATTGCATAGTTTTGCTTGCTATAGTATGTTTGTATGAAACCCTCTGCTGTTCATTATGCTCCCTATGACTTTAATTGAGCTACAGAATGGCCAACTGCTTACTTACTTATACGCAACGTGCTGTCTAAATTTGCAACTTGTCTGTGTTTTGGATTGGGCCCCAACATCATGCTCCTGTGGTGAGCTAAGAGAGATTTCTGTATGCAGGCTGCATAGACTATCTTTTTTATAATTTTTAAAATATCACCTGCTTATGCTTCATGACGTGTAACATTATTGTTAGTCCTGTTTTTCCATGTAGTACAAAATAGTGTCTTGCTCGCTTCACCGTTGTAACTATATTTTTGCCCTAGTCATGTGTACTTACAGAAACATTTCAGGATGAAGTGACATCAACACAAAGATATGCGAGCAGTGCAGCATGGCCGTTATTGAATGATTATGGATGGGAATTGGAATGTGCTGATGTTCTCGAGCATTAACTAGAGGTGGCAAGACAACATGTACATGATTGTCAACGTACAATCAACAAGTTGAGACTGGACATGCAGGTATTAGATGCAAGAGTCAAAAAATGAAACAAGATACTTAGGTAACCATGAAGGAATTGGGGATTTTGCAGACTGAAATTTGTGCTATCTGAATCCGGCCAATCCTATTTTCTGAAGAGATTATAGTTCAAATGGAGTTAAGTTGATGCGCGTCCATGATGTATGAGCTCTATTTGCCTAGTGTATGTAATTTGATGTTTGTGTATGCTTTATTATCACCTGTTCTGAACCATAATTCCCAGTGGGTATAATCGGCTGTAATTTCTTTATTGTATAGTGTACTATTATTCTACGTTTCTATGCCTTGGTCTCTTTGTTGTACAGTGTATGTTTTTTAGAGGTGATCGTATAGAGTAGGATAATTCTTTGAATATGCCATATTGTTCAAACGGGGGCCAACTCGCCCAAACGTTGTAGTGACCATGGCCCTCCACGGCCGTACGATCCATGGGCCATGTACGGGCCGTCGGATCCATGGGCCTTTAATGGGCCTTCGGATCCATGGGCCTTCAATGGGCCGTCGGATCCATGGGCCTTCTACGTCTCATAGGATCCGTGGGCCTTGTACAGGCCGACTCATCTATGGTCCTTGTACAGGCCTTCAGTGGGCCGTAGACAGGCTATAGTGGAAATCATACGTTTTATGGGCTGACCATAATGGGCCGTTAATAGGTCGTATTTTGTGATGCTATGAAAATGGCCCAATAGATTAACGGTCCACAAACGGGCCAACTGTAACGACGGGCTGAATATGGCCCACAAGCACAAAATTACAGTAATGGGCTGTAAGTAAACGAATGCTTGAATTGAGCCCAAGAATAAATGGGCTCTGAGAAGGCCGAAAGATAACATGGGCTGGAAACGGCCCAACGGAATAAAGGGCTATTAATGGGTGTAAATTGATACATTGTTCATTATGGGCCAGTTTCATCACGAGCCATTAATGGGTGTAAAGTGATAAATTGTTCATTACGGGCAAGTTTCACCATGGGCCATTAATGGGACAAGAGTTACAAAGGGCCTCATATGGGCCGAAAGACGTCATGGGCCATACATGGGCCAGAAGTGAAAACAGGCTGGAATCATATTGGATGGCCCAGATGACACTACTAGGCCTAATTCGGATAGGGCGTAACGGGCCTTGGGTTAGCGGGCTGTAAATGGGCTATATGCGAACAAGCCGTTAAAAGGCTTTCCATGGGCCGGCCCACCACCTTTTGATCAAGTCAAACGGGCCGGCCTTTTGACAGGAATGGGCCTCTGTTGGGCCGTGCCACGTGTCGGCGTATCATAGGTGCCTTCTGTCCAATGAGTGGATGACATCTGTCCCAACGATGAGCCGACATGTGTTTCCTCCAGCCAATGATGATTTTACACGTGGAAAATCCCCGTTGGTCGGGGCTGTTAACGCGTTATCGGACCCAAAACCCGACCCGATAGCTTAACGACGTTCCGTTACGGTGGATGCCACGTGTCGGCCACCCTTGACGAAAGCACTTCTGTGACGCGCGATTTATCGTCATGGAAGTGGACACTTCCGTGATGATAATTTTGGTAATGTCATGGAACACTTCTACGACAGCACATGTATGACTATCTTGATTCTGTCATAAAATCGTCATGGATGTACATGCATGACAAAAACGTGACCTACTGTGACAAACACGTATCATCACGGAAGTGTATTTTTTTGTAGTGATGATCCACCTTTATAAAGGGATAAGAATTCTCCTCTTTCACCCAAGCCTTCTTCTTTCACTGCTTATCCTTCCTCTCGAGCTCCAACGCCCAAGCATTCGCCTTCTCCGCCCACTAAAGTGCTCCGAAAATGTCCGGATCCGGAGCTGGAGGCGAGTGGATGGCCTCCACTATCCAGGAGAAAGATATCGAGAAACTTCGGGAGGCCGGGTATCTGGCCAAGAATACCACGCATCATCTCCTGACGGCTGGACAGATCGTCCCTACCCTGGAACCCCATGAGAGGGTCGTCTTCCTCCCTCACTTTGTCCATGGGTTGGGGTTTCCCCTCCACCCGTTCGTTCGCGGCATCTTGTACTATTATGGGATCGATTTCCATGATCTATCCCCCAATTCTTTCCTCAATATCTCGATGTTCCTCGTCGTGTGCGAGGCCTTCCTCCGCATATCTCCGCATTTCGGGTTATGACTGAAGATCTTCAATGTGAAGCCCAAGGTGGTGAGCGGCGAGCATGCTGAGTGTAGAGGAGCCATGGTGAGCAAGATGCCCAAGGTCACATGGCCATCAGGTACATTCAATGATTCCGTCAAAGGGTGGCAGCAACAATGGTTCTATGTCACCGAGCCACGCGGCGCCAAATGGGTCGCGGCTCCCGGATTTTGATCTAGAGCCCCGTTGCAGCTTACGTCCTGGCCCAATAAGGCCTTGGACTGGTCTTCACCAGACGAACTGGCAGTGATCCAGGCGCGTGTCAAGAGCATGGAAGAAAAGAACATCAAACTTGTCGATGTAGTCCAAGTGATGTTGGTTCGCTGAATCCTCCCGTGCCAATGCAGGGCTTGCAAATTATGGGAATTCGATCCGGCTGAGCACCAGACTCTGGCGGAGCTCTTCGGCTCAACACACGAAGAGATATGGAAGGTGCTCTTCAAGTCCGGCAAATCGTGGCCGGACTCGGCCGAGGACTATGGGCACAAACCGTCCCGTCCCGCAAGTTCGATAGGTTTTCAGATATTCAGCCGAACATATGCTTTAGCCGCGTATTTTAAAGAAAGTGCTTAACATATCCTCCAATAATTTCCCCAGGGCTGGATGAAGAAGGCTGAGTGGATCCACTGTCCGGCCCCGCTGCTAGAAGGGCAAGCCGGCCCACTCTTAACAAAGATGCTGGTCCCAGCGCCTTGTAAGGCGCCCAATAAGAAAACCGAGAAGAAGGCCAGAGGGACCAGGGGCGGCCTTCGTCGCAGGGGTGTCTCAGCCAAAACGTCCAAAGACTCAGAGGCCCACTCTTACTCTAAAGAGGACGAGGAAAAGGAGGAAAGCCAATCCTCCCCCCCAGCGAAGGGGAGAAAGAAAAGAACGGCCTCCAAACAATTGGAGACCAAGTCATTTAAGAGGGGGGAAAACCTCCTCCGTAGACGATTCCACCGCCGCCACCGACAGCAGCCTAGAGTGGGATCCCAGGGTCCAGCCCCTGGTTAAACCGTGAGTATCACATAATCCGAATATATTAACATATCTGAACTTATTATCGCACAATGTTGACCATGTTGAGCCACACATATTGTAGCCCGGCCAAGTCCCGCGCCGAACAGTCCATGTCGGAGGATTCACTAAGTTCGGACGCGATGGATAGCGGAACTCCCCCGACGGCCACCTCCCCCAAAAATGCGGACGATGCTGAGGTGTCGTCCCTAATGGGCCCAGGCTGAGGAGGGACCAGGAAGACCGTCCGAGTGACACCCAAGGGCCAAATCCTGGCGTCCGACCACACGGGGCCAAATCCGAACACGGTGCCGTAGACCATCAAGGTTCTGGAATTAGGCAGGGAGCCTTCTTTGACAGAAGGGGGTGCGCCTGTTCTACCGGCGAACTCTGTCCAGCCAAAGGTGCCGAATGCCTTGTTGGCAACGTTAAATAACACTTCCATCGTTGAAGAACACCGCGCCCTTATGGGTGCGGTGATTGAGAAGATTCAGTCCGCGGAAAGCGGGCTGACTGAAGCCTACACAAGCCTTTTAACAGGTTTCGAGGTAAGTGATGAGGCTCGAAGAGCATCATAGTATAGATAGTAGCCCCTGATACACTGTTCGACGTATGAGAAGAAAAACCGAACAGAGGATCCAGTATGTGCTCGCGGGGGACTGACCATGCAACACCCTTACTTATGTGTTTTGTCTAAGCAGGCGTCGTTGTTGACTGCCGCTTCTCATACTGCAGAAGTCTCCGGACTGAACCAGCATCTGGAGCGGGCCGAAGAAGAGCTCGGCCACATAAAGAAGCATTTGGAAGATAGCCAAGGTATGTAAAAACCTTGTCTTGATTTATTATCAATCAATGATTGATTTTGACGAAGAACGTCGTGCTGTGCACCAGGAGCGACGTCTGGAGTCAAAGCTCTTAAGAAGGCGGTGGCCGCGGCCGAAAAAAGGGCAGCCAAAGAGCAGGCCGATCGTGAAAAACGGGAGGCTAGGGTTGTTGAGGTTCAACAAGAACCTCAGGAAACTGTGAGAAGGTGAGAGACTTTGGAGCATAGCCTATCGGATAAAGAATCCAAACTCATCGAGGCTCGGCAAGCTGCACGCGATGCCTGGGGTGAGTCCCAAGGCGCCCTCCAGGAAATCCAAGAAGCCAGAAAGATCGCGGCGTGTAAGGCTTTTTCTATTCAAAGCAGGTATGTGGAGGATAGATTCCTATTACTAACCCGAATTTGGGGATCTCTAGGTGCATTTGCGCATTTGGCGCGCACCATATCTGATGCCATGCAATTTTATCGAGCCAAAGAAAGGAGTTCTACGGAGAAGCTATTCTGGTCGCAGTACCTTGCGCCGAAATATCCTGTGCCCTTTATCGACCAGCTAAAATAGCTGGTCGAGCTACATAGGGGATCCGAACTAGCCATGAAGGACTTGATAATTTGGCTATGGCCTGCCGAAGCAATTCCCAGCAGCTACTTCGGGCGCGTTAAGCGGCTGGTTAGCGCCTGTCCTTGGATTGACATGATCAAGCGGTCGGTCTGTATTGAAGGTGCTCGAATGGCCTTTGCCTATGTCAAAGTGCACTGGCCAAAGATGGACACTGTTAAACTTATGACCGAGGGACCACCCGAAGGGAAGGAGCACCGCAAGCCTGAATTGTACTATGAAGGTGTCCTGGAGGGATCCCGCCTTGTGGCGGAGCATTGTGCCAAAGACGTTATTTCCCCATGAATATTCATGTTGTCCGACATTGTAATATGAAACAAGGTTACTATGTAGTGCCTATTTATTAATATTTCTGCCTCCTGTGCGGCCGTTATTTATGTTAATTCTGAGAGTTGGCCAGTTGTCGGCTTCCGCCCCCATGTAGGAAGTACAGGGGTGTTCGGGATAAATCCAAACACTCTTTACCCTCGTTTTGGGTCCTTTAAGGAGGTGTTTGGTGCAACGAATCAGACTATACGGCTTTATCACCCTCACTTAGCCATAGGAGTTTGACAAAAGAAAAGTAGGCGTAGCCCCTAGTGCTCGGAAGACCGGACTAGGGGCTCTATCAGCACCTGATCGGAAAAACCGATCCATAGCATGCTGCATTCATTATCGTATAATGTGGAAGAAATCTTTAAGGATTTTGAGACCTCTCGAACAGCGACCAACTATCATTGCATCATGACAGTCAATTTTCGGCTTTCTCTACTGAGGTGCTCGTCCGGAAGAACCGATACACAATCGCAGTAGTTCTCCCTATTCCGCCTTAGCCGATATAGCGAAACGTAAGGTGGCAAAACATGGGAGCCGGGCAAACCCAACATTTGACCAAAGACATGATTCGGAGCTGATGCATATAGTGCTATAAGTTCGGGGTGCCGAACAACCGCGAAGGTGTTCGGACTTGTTTGCCGTATTATGGGTACAATAAAGCCCCTGGCATATTGATACGTACCAAAATGTATGACTGCTAATTGACAGAGAATGTCAATAAAAACAAAAAGAAGACAACAAGTGAACGTCATATGCGGCCACAATTTTGTAATTGAATAATACATCAAGGCGTATGAATACAAGTAGTGCGATAAAAGGGAATATGACCTCGAAACCTGTTGTGGCCAGGGCGGGACCTGTATGTGGATCCAGATGATAGTATGATTATCGTCGAGGGATATATCTAGGGATTCCCCTGTGCGTTCGAGCTGTCTCCCGCCATGATGTGTCCGTTCCTTCATAGGTCCGGTCGCCAGTTCGCCCGATGATGACCTAGGCCAAAAAGGTGAAACCTGAAAAGAAAATGCGAAAAATATTTGTGTGTCCCCCAGAGATTGATTCGTATTGTGGGACACCACCTGGCAACGCTGCCGTTCATTTCCAAAAATATTGAAGAAGCTGAGCTATCATGCTGCGAGATAGTTCAGACTCTGTTATCAGTGTTCGGGGGCCTGACTGTCAAATTAATGTCCGGCAGTGAGAGGCTGCTCCGTCCTTATGTTGTTAGGGCCATGGTGTGCTCTTTGGTACGACGGGAGCACTTGGTGTTTCCGTTGGCTCTTATAACACCATGTGGGCCAGGCATCTTGAGCTTAAGGGAAGCATAGTGCGGCGCCGCATTAAATCAGACAATTGTGGCTCGTCCAAGCAGTGCATGAAAGTCACTGCAAAAAGGGACGATGTCGAAGAGTAACTCTTCGCTTCTGAAATTATCTGGGGATCCGAAGACCACCTCCAGTGTGGTTGAGCGTATACTGCACGCCTCTATACCTGGTATTACACCTTTAAAGGTGGTTTTAGTGGGTTGGATCCTTGAAGGATCTATGCCCATCCTGTGTATTGTATCCTGATAAAGCAGGTTCATGCTACCGCCTCCATCTATGAGGACTCATGTAAGGCAAAATCCGTCCATTATTGGGTCGAGGACTAGTGCGGCTAAGCCGCCTTGATCGGTATTGGTTGGATTATCCCTGCTATCAAAGGTGATTGAGCTCGATGACCATGGGCTGTAATATGGGGTGACTGGCTCTATCGCGTAAACATCCCCGAGTACACGCCTCCGCTCCCACTTGGGAATGTGGGTGGCGTATATCATGTTCACCATTTTGATTTGCGGAGGGAACTTCTTTTGACCTCCTGTCTTTGGAGGCCGGGTCTCCTCATCATCGTCATCGCTTTACGACCCCCTCTCCTTGCTGTCGGCATTTGACTTGACGGCCTTTTTGAAGACCCATCATTCTCTGTTGGTATGATTAGCTGGTGGTCCTGGGGTGCCGTGAATTTGGCATGAACGGTCGAGTATGCGGTCCAAATTGGACATGCGCGGATTGTTTCTTTTGAATGGTTTCTTCCTCTGGCCGGTGATAGAGCCGTTGAATCCGGCGTTGAGAGCTGTGTCTTCGGCGCTATCGTCGTTGTTTCAGTGCTTGTGCTTTCTGAGCCGGGGCTTGCCTTTGTCCTCTTTGGATTTGGAATGTCCAGTCTTACTTGAGGTGTTGTTGCTGCGTGCTAGCCAGCTATCTTCTCCCGCACAGAAGCGGGTCATGAGTGTTGTAAGGTCTGCCATGGATTTCGGCTTCTCTTGTCCAAGGTGTCGGGCTAGCCATTCATCCCGGATGTTATGTTTAAAGGCCGCTAGGGCTTCGGCATCTGGATAGTCGACGATTTGGTTCTTTCTAGTTAAGAACTGAGTCCAAAATTTCCTGGCTGACTCTCCGGGCTGTTGGATTATGTGACTTAAGTCATCAGCATCCGGTGGTCATACATAAGTGCCCTGGAAGTTGTCGAGAAATGCATCTTCCAGGTTCTCCCAACTACCGACTGAGTTTTCGGGTAGACTATTCAACCAGTGCCGAGCTGGTCCCTTGTGTTTTAGCGGGAGATACATGATGGCGTGGAGATCATCACCGTGGGCCATATGAATGTGGAGAAGGAATTCTTCAATCCACACCGCAGGATCTGTTATCCCATCATACGATTCGATGTTTACGGTTTTAAACCCTTCTGGGAACTCATGTTCCATTACTTCATCAGTGAAGCACAGGGGGTGTGCAGCGCATCTATGTCGGGCTACGTCGCGATGCAGTTCGGATGGAGCTGGTCTGCGGTACTCGGCCCAGACAGTTTGGTTTTTATTGTACCTGGTGCGGCGGCCATCATCGCGCGTTAGGGCGCGCCCCCGCGATCCGTAGATCGGTCTAGGTTGACATGTTCTCCTTTTTAAGTCGTGCCGCAGGTTATTTGTATATCCTCTAGCTTTTGTGTTTGTTCTTGTTCGACGACGTGGGGCCAGTTTGTCTTGGCCACTTGGTGGCCGGTCGGCTGTATCCCACGCTGGTAGTGTAAGCTCCAGTGCTTCGCCGTCGAATTTAGGTAACAACCTGCGCTTTGGGTAGCTGTTGTTCTGGCGCTCGAGTCCGTATTCCTTAGCTACCAGGACCTCGGTCCATTTATGAGTGAGCAAGTCCTGATTGGCTTGAAGCTGCTTCTGTTTTTTCTTCAAGCTCTTTGTAGTGGCTATTAGCCGACGCTTAAAGTGCTCCTGTTCGACGGGGTCCTCTTGCATGGTAAATTCATCGTCGCCGAGGCTCACCTTGTCCTTAGAGAGGGACGTGTGTTTATCGTTCTCCGAGTCTTCATTCATGGCCTGTTCCTCAGGGCTGGCTTGCCCGTCATCCCGTCCGGCCTGTTCGAATCCTGGCTGGGCGGGGTCGTCTTCATTTTCTTCGGCATCGTACGGAGTGCTATTGTCCCCTGTGCCGGTACTAATGTTTTTACCATGGCGTGGTTTAGAGCGGTGCCGCTGACATCGATGCTTTGGCTTCTTCTCGGGAGGTTTGTCCTCACATGTATCATTTTTGTCCTTGCCATTATCTTCTTTGGGGGTATCCACCATGTAAATGTCATATGACGAGGTGGCTGTCCATTGCCCTGTTGGCGGTGGTTCCTCCTCTTCTCCCGCATCGTCGTCCATACCGTCGATGTCTTCGGAGTCGAAGTCGAGCATGTCGGTCAAGTCGTCGACAGTGACGATCAAGTGGGTGGTGGGTGGGCAGTGAAGTTCTTCGTCGTCCGTTTCCCACTCAAGCCGGACATAGTTCAGCCAAGAATCTCCTGACAAGGAGAGAGATCTTAATGAATTTAACACGTCGCCCAAGGGCGAGTGCTAAAAGATGTCCTCGGAGGTAAGCTCCAAGATCAGCGCCCAATCCGTCTCGACGGGCGCGGACACACGCGGTTCGAAACCCGTATCCGGAGACGAGTCCGGGGGTCCGACGACACAGGCCTCGATAGAGGCTAAATCTGTGTTCAGCTCCAACATCGTAGAGTATGAGGCTTCCGTGTTGGGGTCCAGCCCCCCGTCCACGGACGGCATGGTCTATTCTGGATCTAGGGCCAGGGCAGTCACAGGCAGGGTTTCCTAAGCATAGTTCGATGACCGATCTAAGTCGTGTTCATCATGGCTGCAGGGAGCGGCTGTCGTTGGTTCGAATCCATCGAAGATCAAGTCTCCGCGGATGTCAGCGATGTTATTTAAACTTCCAAACTTGACCTGATGGCCAGGGGCGTAGCTATCGAACTGCTCCAAATGGCCAAGCGAGTTGGCCCGTAGTGCGAAGCCGCCGAATACGAAGATCTGTCCGGGGAGAAAAGTATCGCCCTGGAATGTATCATTGTAGATGATTGAGAGATCCATCAAGCCTTACGAAAATGGCATAGTGGAACTCTCAATGAAAGCACCAATGTCGGTGTCAAAATCGGCGGATCTCAGGTAGGGGGTCCCGGACTGTGCGTCTACGGCTAATGGTAACAGGAGGCGGGGGACACGATGTTTACCCAGGTTTGGGCCCTCTCTATGGAGGTAATACCCTACTTCCTGCTTGATTGATCTTGATGATATGAATATTACAAGAGTTGATCTACCACGAGATCGATGCGGCTAACCCTAAGAGCTAGCCTATGATTATGATTGTTGTTGTTGGTCCTACGGACTAAACCCTCCGGTTTATTTAGACACCGGAGGGGGCTAGGGTTACACAGAGTCGGTTACAGAGAAGGGAGTCTACATATCCGAATCGCCAAGCTTGCCTCCCACGCAAAGGAGAGTCCCATCCAGACACGGGAGGAAGTCTTCTATCTTGTATCTTCATAGTCCAACAGTCCGGCCAAAGTATATAGTCCGGTTGTCCGAGGACCCATGAATCTAGGACTCCCTCACCAAGCTTGCCTTCCATCCAAAGGAGAGTCCCATCAGGATTGGGACAAAGTCTTCTATCTTGTATCTTCATAGCCCAACAGTCCGGCCCATGTATATAGTCCGGCTGTCCAAGGACCCATTAATCCAGGACTCCCTCAGTAGCCCCTGAACCAGGCTTCAATGACAATGAGTCCGGCGTGCAGATTGTCTTCGACATTGCAAGGTGGGTTCCTTCTCCGAATACTTCAAAGTAGATCTTGAACACAAGAACCGTGTCTGGCTCTGCAAAACTAATTCCACATACCACTATAGAGAGTATAATATTCCACGAGTCCAATCTGCTGACAACTTTTCATAGCGTGACATCACCCCACGGCCTGGTCATTATTCGAACCGTTTTTATCCCGCCCCTCTATATTTCAAGGTGTGATTTCATTCGCACGTCTTGTCAAATAAGAGATCGTGTCCCCTTATCTTGGGATTCTCATCAATACGGGCATAGGTAACCCAACCATGTCACCTGCACGATGCTTGGGGAGTAGGTGAATTTTAAGGCAAGTGGGGAGGCACAACACTTTTCTTGCCTTTATATAGGGATAAGGATCCAATACTTTCACCCATGCCTTCTCTCTGCTTCCTCATTATCGAGCTCCAGCGCCCAAGCTCTGATCTCTTCCGCCTCAAAAAGCACTCCAGCCATGTCCGGATCTGGAGCGCAGGGCAAGTGGATGGCCTCCTCCGTCAAGGAGAAGGATATCAAGAAACTCAGGGATGCCGAGTATCTGGCCAAGGAGATCGCACACCGTCTCCCGGCCGTTGGACAGATCATCCCCACTCCAGAACCCCATGAGAGGGTTTTATTCCTCCCCCATTTTGTCCGTGGGTTGGGAGTTCCTTTCCACCCATTCGTTCACATACTCATGTACTACTACGGGATAGATTTCCATGATCTGTCCCCAAATTCTTTCCTCAACATCTCGACATTCATCGTCGTGTGCGAGGCCTTCCTCCGCATCCCTCCACACTTCGGACCATGGCTAAAGATCTTCAACATGAAGCCGAAGGTGATGGGCAGTGAGCACGTCGAGTGCAGAGGTGCCATGGTGAGCAAGATGCCCAACGTCTCATGGCATTCAGGTACTTTTATTGAGTCCATCAAAGGGTGGCAACAACAGCGGTTCTATGTCACTGAGCCACGCGACACCACCTAGGTCGTGGCTCCCAAATTTTGATCCGGAGTGCCAATGCGGCTCATGTCCTGGCCCGAGAAGGGCCTAGACTAGTCTTCATCAAACAAACTGGCTGCGCTCCAGGCTCGCATTAAGGGCATGGCGGACAAGAACATCAAACTTGTCAATGTGGTCCAGGTGATGCTAGTTCGCCGGATCCTTCCATGCCAAAGCCGAACTTGCCATCTATGGGAGTTCGATCCGGCCAAGTACCAGACCCTGCTGGAGTTCTTCGGCACAACACATGAAGACATCAGGAAGGTGCTATTTAAGGCCAGCAAGTCTTGGTCGGACTCGGCCGAGGATCGTGGGTACAAATTGACCCGCCGCGCAAGTTCAGTAAGTCTTTACATGTTTTCGAGGCGTATCCTTTACTCGCATATTTGAGGGAAAAACCTAATATTTCCCTAATGATTCTCCCAGGGTTTGGGCGAAGAAGGCGGAGCGGATTTACTGTCCGGCTCCGTTGCCCGAAGAACCGGCGGGCCCACTTCTGAAGAAGATGCTGTTTCACGCGCCCTATAAGGCATTGAAGAAGAAGGCCAAGAAGGAGGCCAAGGAGACCAGGGTGGTCTCCGTCGCAAGGGCACTTCGGACATGACGTCCGAAGACGCCAAGGCTAACTCCTCCACCATCGAAGAGGAGGAGGAATAGGAGGAGGAGGAAGAAGAAAGCCCGTCCCCCCGCCCCCCCCCCCCGCGCGAGGGGGGGGGGAAGAAGAGGACGGCCTCCACGTGTTTGGAGGCCGAAGCATCCAAGAAGGGGAAATCTTCCCTTCTGGATGACTCCACCACAGCCACCGACAGTAGCCCGGAGTAGGAACCCAGGACCAAGCCCTTGGCCAATTGTGAGTACTAAAGAACCCGGACACATTCATATATCCAGCCTTAATATTGCATAGTATTAATATGTTGAGTCGCACATTTTGTAGTCCGACCAGGTCCAACGTCGAGCGATCCTCATCGGAGGATTCGCTGGACCCGGATGCGATGGACATCGGGACCCTCCCGACGGCCTCTTCTCCCAAGGCCATGGATAACACCGAGGTGTCATCCCAAAGGAACCCAGGCCAGGGAGGGGCTCAGGAGACCGCCCGGGCGGCGCCAGGGGGTCAAACCTCGGCAGCCAGAAACATGGGGGAGCAAACCCCCATGGACACTGACGGCGGGGGCTGTATTGAATTTGGTCCCCAGCCAAGCACAATTCCGGAGACCAATACGGCTCCAGAATCAGGCAAGCAACCTTTTTCAAAAGAAGGGGGTGCGCCTATTCTGCCAGTGACCTCTGTCCACCCAGGGGCGCTGGATACTTTGCTGGAGGCGCTGCAAGGCACTTCCATTGTTGAAGAGCATCGTACCCTTATGGGCGCGGGATTGAGAAGATTCAGTCCGCAAAAAGCAGGCTGACCAAAGCCTGCACAAGCCTTCTAACAGGCTTTGAGGTAAGAAATGAAAATATACAAAGAATGTCACAATATAGACAGTAGCCCCTCATACACTGGTCAGTGTTCAAAAAGAAAAGCCGGACAGAGGATCAAATAAGGTCCGCAGGAGACTAACTATGAAATGCCTATGTGAATAAGCAGGCGTCGTTATAGGCTGCAACCTCCCATGCTGCTGAGGTCTCCAGACTGAAGTAGAGTCTGGAGGGGGCCGAGGAAGAGCTCAGCCATGTAAAGAAGCAACCGTAGGATAACCAAGGTATGGAATAACCTTGTTTGCATGCAATACGGATGAATAATTTAATTTGTCTAAAAAATGTCATGATAATTATAAGGAGAGGCGACCGAGGTCGTGGCTCTTAAGAAGGCGCTAGCCGAGGTCGAGGAGAATGCGGCCAAGGAGCAGGCCACTCGTGAAAAGCACGAGGCTAGGGTCAGTGAGGTCCAACAAGAGCTCCAGGAAGCCGTGAAGAAGTGCGAGTCCTTGGAGCATAATATTACTGATAAAGAATCTGAACTCGCCAAGGCTCATCAATCCGCACAAGATGCCCGGGTTGAAGCCCAAGGCGCCCTCCAGGAAACCTAGGAGGCCAGAAAAATCGTGGCGGGTAAGGCCTTTATTATGCAGAGCAAATATGTGAAGAAAAGGTTCCTTTTACTAACCCGAATTCGGAGTTCTCTAGGGGTGTTTGCGGATCTGCTGCGCAGCGTTTCCACCGCCGCCGAATTCTGCCAAGACGAAGAGGGGAGCTCTATGGAGAAGTTGGTCTAGCCGCAATACCTTGCGCCAGAACATCCAGTGCCCTTTAGCGACCAGCTGAAGAAACTGGTCGAGCTGCATAAGGCGGCCGAACTAGCCATGAAGGATTTGATAATCCGGCTATGGCCTGCCGTAGCCATTCCTAGAAGCTACTTCGGACTCATGAAGCGGCTGGTCAGTGCCTGCCCTCGGCTTGATGCCATCAAGCGGTCGGTGTGTAGTGAAGGTGAGCGGATGGCCTTCGCCCGTGCCAAGATGCACTGGGCAAAGATGGATGGCACGAAGCTGATGACCGAAGGACCGCCTGCGGGCAAGGAGCACAGTAAGCCCGAGATGTACTATGACGGTGCCATAGAGGGATCCCGCCTTGTGGCGGAGCAATGTGCTAAGCATATCATATTCCGATGAATACACTCATTTCTATCCTGTCCTGTAATATGAAACAGATCCGTTATGTAATATAATGTTTGTTATTTAAAACTTCACCTCCTGTGCGGCAGTTTTATTAAATCTCAGAATTGCCAGTCATCGGCTTATGCCCCCACGTAGGTAGTACGGGGGTGTTCGGGATAAATCTAAACACTCTTTATCCAAGGTTTTGGTCCTTTGAGGAGGTGTTTAGCATAACGAACCAGGCAATCGGACTATTCGGCTTTATCATTTTCACTTAGCCATAGGAGTTTGACGAGAAAAACTTGGGCGTAGCCCCTGGTGTTCGGAAGTCCGAACTTGGGGGCTATACATGCCTAATCAGATAAAAACCGATTCATCGCATAATGCGGAAAAATCACTAAAGATTTGTAACCTCTCGAACAGCTGACCAGCTCTTGCCGCATCATGACAGTCTGTTTTCGGCTTTCTCTACTGAGGTGCTCGTTTGGAAGAACCAGGACACAATCGCAGTAGTTTTCCCTCTACTACCCTAGCCGATATAGCGGAACATAGAGTAACAAGTACAGGAGCCAGGCAACCCAACTATTGACCCAAGACATGATTCGGAGCCGATGCATATAATGCTACAATTTGTGGTGCCAAACTACCGTAAAAGTGTTCGGACTTTCTTGCCGTATTATGGGGCGTAATGAAGCCCCTGGCGAATTAAAGCGTACCAGAGTGTACGTGCGCAATTGATGAGAATATCAAAAAAGGAAACATTTAAGCAATAAGCTGTTGTCACAAGAATTGAGCCGCAAACTATGTTCCATTATAATCTGATTAATACGTCAAAGTGTATTTGTACAAGGATGCAATAAGCAATAGGGCTATTTGACATGCCATGACCAAGGGCATGCTGTGTGCAGGTTTTAAAATAGGTATAACGATCGTTAGCAGAGACCACCTATGAATTTCCTTGCACGTCTAAGCTTCTTGCCTTCTTGGTGTATACATTCCTTGATAGGTGCGATGATCAGGTTATCAGGAAAAGAGGCCTGGGGAAGAAAGAAACCTGAAAAAGAAAAAATAAATAGTGAGCGTATGTGGGTCCAAGAGCGGTTGGGCCGTATTGTGGACCTTGGTCTAGCTGTGCCTCCGTCTACGCCCATGGTATTTTGAGTGTGTAGTTATGTACACGCGGTGCAAATGCCGCAGTTTGGTCGGGACTGGGACGGAGGCCGAATTTCTAGTTAAGCTCTTGACTAACTGAACCATCCTGCTGCGAAGTAGTTCGGATTGTTTGACAGTGTCCGGGAGTTTGTCCGCAGAATTGTTGTTATGCCTGAGAAGGCTGCTCTGTACTTCTGCTGCAAGGGCCGCGGTGTGCTCCTCGGTATGGAGGGAGCGTTCTGTGTTTCCATTGACTGTTATAACACTGCGCGGTCCGGGCATCTTGAGCTTGAGGTAAGCGTAGTGTAGCACCTCATTGAATCGAGCAAATGTGGTTCGTCCGAGCAGTGTGTGATAGCCACTTTGGAAGGGGACGATATCGAAGATCAATTCCTCGCTTCGGAAATTATCCAGGGATCCGAAGACCACTTCTAGTGTGATTGAGCCCATATAACAGGCCTCTACACTTGGTATGACACCTTTAAAGGTGGTTTTTGTGGGCTTGGTCCTTGAAGGATCGATGCCCATTTTGTGCACTGTATCCTGATAGAGCAGGTTCAGGCTGCTGCCGCCGTCCATGAGGACTCGCGTAAGGTGGAATCCGTCAATGATTGGGTCAAGGACCAGTGTGGCTAAACCGCCATGATGGATACTAGTTGGATGATCCCTGCGATCGAAGGTGATCGGACAGGACGACCATGGGTTGTACTTTGGGGCGAGTGACTTCATCGCGTAGATGTCCCTGAGTGCGCGCTTGCGCTCCCTCTTGGGGATATGGGTAGAGTATATCATGTTCACCGTTTTAACTTGGGGGGGGGGGCTTCTTCTATCCCCCTGTGTTTGATGGCCAGGGCTCCTCGTCATCGTCATCGCTTTGCGACCCCTTCTCCTTATTTTCGGCATTTAACTTGCCGGCCTGTTTGAAGACCCAACATTCTCTGTTGGTATGATTGGCTGGTTTATTGGGGGTGCCGTAGATTTGACATGGACGATCGAGTATGCGGTCCAAACTGGACGGGCCCGGATTGTTTCTCTTAAATGGCTTCTTCCGCTGACCGGACTTAGGGCCACTGAATCCGGTGTTGACAGCCGTGTCTTCGGTGTTGTCATCATTGTTTTGACGCTTGTGTCTGTTGCGTCGGGGCTTGCTGTTGCTATCTCTGGCTTCAAACGTGCCAGGTTTACTTGAGTTGTTGTTGCTACGTGCTAGCAAGCTATCTTCGCCCGCACAAAAGCGGGTCATAAGCATCGTAAGGGCTGCCATGGACTTTGGCTTTTCTTGGCTGAGGTGTCGGGCAAGCCATTCGTCATGGATGTTGTGCTTAAAGGCCACTAGGGCTTCGGCATCCGGATAGTCGACGATCTGGTTCTTTTTAGTTAAGAACCGAGTCCAGAATTTCCTGGCTGACTCTCCGGGATGTTGGATTATATGACTTAAGTCGTCGTCATCCGGAGGTCGGACATAGGTACCTTGGAAGTTGTCAAGGAAGGCATCTTCCAGGTTCTCCCAACTGCCAATAGAGTTTTTGGGCAGACTGTTCAACCAGTGCCGAGCTGGTCCCTTGAGTTTTAGCGGGAGATACTTGATGGTGTGGAGATCATCACCGCGGGCCATATGAATATGGAGAAGAAAGTCCTCAATCCATACCGCGGGATCTGTTGTCCCATCATATGATTCAATGTTTACGGGTTTAAACCCTTCTGGGAATTCATGTTCCATTACTTCACCAGTGAAGCATAGGGGGTGTGCAACGCCTCTATGTCAGGCCACATCGCGATGCAGCTCGGATGGAGCTGGTCTGCGGTATTCGGCCCGAACAGGTTTTTATTTGTCATATCCGATGAGGTGGCCGTTGTCGCGCATTGGGGCACATCCCCGCGATCCATAGATCGATCTGGTCTGTCCTGCTCTGTTTTCCAAATCGTACCACAGGTCATGTGTGTATCTTGGAAGCTGTTGTGTCTCTGTTTTTTCGGCAAGGAAGTGCGGGCTGCTGTGTGGACTGAGTTTCCGCTTTCTTCCGGCCGCAGGGTAGTCGGTCAGCCACATTATGTGATGGTAGGACGGGCTCCAGCGCTTCGTCATCAAATTGCGGTAGCAATTTGTGCTTCGGGTAACTTTTAGTTGGGCGCTCAAGGCCGTATTCCTCGGCTGCCAGGACCTTAGTCCATCTATTGTTGGGAAGATCTTGATCAGCTTGAAGCTGTTGCTGCTGCTGCTGCTTCTTCAGGCCCTTTGCAGTGGCTATTAGCCGGCGCTTAAAGCATTCTTGTTCGACGGGTTCCTCAGGCAAGATGAATTATTCGTCATCGGGGCTCACCTTGTCTTCGGAGAGCGGCATGTAATTGTTGTCCTCCGAATCTTCATTCATGTCCTGTTCGTCAGGGCTAGCTCGCCCGTCTTCCCGTTCGGCCTATTCAGAAGTTGGCTCGACGGGGTCTTCATTGTCCTCGGCATCGTCCGTAGTATTATTTTCTCTTGTGCCGGTATCGCTGTTTTTGCCATGGCGTGGTCTAGAGCGGCGCCGCTGACGTCGGTGCTTTGGCTGCTTCTCAGGAGGCTTATCCCCGACTGGATCTTTTTTGTCATCGCCATTGTTTTCCTTGGGTGTATCCACCATGTATATGTCGTATGAGGAGGTGGCTGTCCAGCACCCTGTAGGTGGTGGTTCATGTTCCTCTCCGGCATCGTCGTCCATACCGTTGATGTCTTCGAAGTCGAAATCAAGCATGTCGGTTAAGTCGTCGACAGTGGCTATCATGTGAGTGGTGGGTGGGAAACGAAGTTCTTCGTCGTCCGCTTCCCACTCAAGCCGGACATAGTTCGGCTGACAGTCTCCTGACAAGGAGAGGGATTTCAATGAGTTTAACACATCACCTAGAGGTGAGTGTTGGAAGATGTTCGCGGAGCTGAACTCCAAGTTTGGCGCCTCCTGATCGATGGGCGTGGATGCACGCGGTTCAGAACCTATGGCCAAAGACGAGTGTGAGGTTCCAGTGACATAGGCCTTGTTCGAGGTCGGATCTGTGTTTGGCTCCAACACCGCTAGTGACGATGCAATGTAACTCTCAATGGAAGCACCAATGTCGGTGTCTAAATTGGCGGATCTCGGGTAGGGGGTCCTAAACTGTGCGTCTAAGGCTAATGGTAACAAGAGGCGAGGGACACAATGTTTACCCAGGTTTGGGCCCTCTCTATGGAGGTAATACCCTACTTCTTGCTTGATAATCTTGATGAATATGAGTATTACAAGATTTGATCTACCACGAGATCGTAATGGCTAAACCCTAGAAGCTAGCCCATGATTATGATTGTTGTTGTCCTACGGGCTAAACCCTTCGGTTTATATAGACACTGGAGGGGTCTAGGGTTACACAAGGTCGGTTATAGAGAAAGGAATCTACATATCCGAATCGCCAAGCTTACCTGCCACGCAAAGGAGAGTCCCATCCGGACACAGGACGAAGTCTTCTATCTTGTATCTTCATAGCCCAACAGTCCGACCCATGTATATAGTCCGACTGTCCGAGGACCCCTTAATCCAGGACTCCCTCAGTGAGTGTGTCTCATTTATTGTTTTGCAGTCTTTAAAGCTGAACAAAAGCATTTTTGAAGGCTCGGATGCGCTAAGTTCTATCCCTGGGACTCGAGATAGTGAGAATAAGTTGATGGGAACGGTGAAGGTAACATCAAGCCTCCTACAATTACATTCTCTCCTAATTTCATTTTCGTTTGTAACCATAAACTTGATCCATATTATATTCTTACTTCGTTCTTATTGTAGAAGATCGTCAACAAATGTCACAAGCTTGTGGGCATGCTTGGGTGCGCTACCTCCTTCGTTGATGCTTATGCTCCCTTAGCCCCAATGAATAGCCTCGCTTCATCGAGCCAGGCCGCCTTGTCGTCTAGGGTGGTCAAAGAGGACGAGGAGGAGTACAAGGATGAAGAAGGCGAAGATGAAGAGGAGGACAAGGAGCGAACAGAAAAAGAACAAGAGGAAGAAGAGGAACAGAGCGATGATAAGGAGGAGTACGACGACGACGACAGACCTCCTGGCGATGCCATGGAACTAGGGTAGGGTCATAGGCCTGACCTAGATGTCCTACCCAAGGTCAGTACCCTAGAATTAGGGACATTCAAAGTATAACAAGAGATACCAACTGAAGTAACCATGGAGTGCAATCCACTCGACCAATTACCTCACTCGGATACCCTAATTCCATTCGACCAAGATGAAGTCACTCGACCATACAAGAAACCACTCGGAGTACAGAAGACCTAGAGTCACTCAGGATGGCAACGGCCAGGCGTTCACTCTGTAGTCTTAAAGATCATTAATAGCTCTTCATAGTTGGCATTACAAGTAACGCCCTATCTTAATCTACATTGAACCCTGTAATGGGGGACGGCTGGGGTCCTGGTGCACTCTATATAAGCCACCCCCTCCTCTGGCACAAGGGTCCGCACCCCCTATAACACGGACACACCGTATTCTAGTCGACTGCCTCAGGGCACCGAGACATAGGGCTTTTACCTCCTCCGAGAGGGGCCCGAACTGGTAAACTTGTGTGTACAACCTCGTTGTAGCTAGGGCCTTGCCTCCTCATACGTACCGCCTAATCTTACTGTCAGACTTAGTACCACAACAGTTGGCTCCCACCTTGGGGCCAAGCATCTTGGCAACTTCCGGCGAGGTTGCATTTTTTTCGATCTCCATCAACATGGTTTTGACGGTGGTTTGGTTGTGGGCCGCGAGTTCTGACTCGGCGTGCTCACTTTCGTCGCCAAAGACTCCGCCTGGCTTCAAGAAGCCCCCTCTATGTCGAGGCTCTTTTGATCCATGGGGCATCACACTTCTGCGCGAGTACCTAAGGCAGCCGTCCACCCTGTATCGGTCGATTCTTGCATCGTCCGCTCACTCCGCTGGATGCCGCCGCAAGCGATCCGATCGGTCGCGGCTCTAGTGGTGGGTAAAGCATGCAGTGGCCCGCCAGTCGGCTACCCCATAAGTCGTGGTGATCGAGCCCAACAAATTTCTCTACGGACCATTTGGCAGGCTCCACGGATACTCAGTCCGAGAGCGGGAGCAGTGACCCTGCGACAAAAGTTCTCATGGTCGACTCTCGTTGCAGTCCGCCTATGTTTCGCTGCAATGGCGGCAACGACGACGGTGACGGACCGTCGTATGATCATGATGAGTACGAGCCCCAACCTCTCAATTCGCAGCAGAGGGAAGAGTTGCACCGCCGCAACATGGAGGCGCTCCAGACCGGTATCTTGGGGTAGACTTCCGAGGCTCGGGCCTTGGAGGCTGCGCACCTGGCCACTTTGGCTGAGCGCACATGTTTGGAGAACCTCCAACATTCTCTCGATGAACGCGCCTGTCGACTGATCCCCGAATCCAGTTGACAACAATGACAATTGTTTCCGCCTAAACCCCAGGTATACCGCACTCCGATCCAGAATCTTACAACCGCTGCATGTATAGCAGAATCTATTCAGCCGTCCCATTCAGAGGCTGGAAGAGGCTTGGAACAGTTCCGAGCACTGCTTCGGGTGGTAGGAGAGGAAAACTCAGCTGTATCTTAGTCATGCTACACGATCCATAGCAGGTCAGTGAGGGCAGACAGAGTTCCGTTAGCACATAGTCATGGGTCTCCTTTGCAACGTGAAGATCATGATCACCGTCGAGATCGGCACCTAGGAAGAGCTCATGGAGAATTTGATCGTGAGTACGCCCGTGACAACCACCGTCGAGTGCCTTCGCCTCCTCCGAGGGGCGGGTCATACGCTCCCTAGTGGTATGATGATAGGCACCCATATGGTAATGACCGTGGAGTTCCAGTCGACCCAAGATAACCTGGGTTCAATGCAAGGTCAGTCCTTGTGCAAGGTTTGGTTGACAGGAATAGAGCATACAGAGAAGGTCTGGATAGAGATCGACCCAGTAGAAGTAGGTTGCACGTTTCCGGCCCCGAGTGCTTCGGAAGAGCCATCCGAGCCGCTGAGATCCCCCCACAACTTTAGGTTGGCGACGAGCATAAGTTACACTTGGTTGGAGGATTAGCATGTGGCAGTGCACATTGGTGGTGGCAATGATGAGGTGGCCACGAAACACCTCCCATTGATGCTTGACGGTTCTGCCAGAGCTTGGTTGAATCAGTTTGCCCCTGGGAGCATTTTCAATTGGGAAGGGTTAGCCTGAGTGTTTACCAAAACATTCGAGGGCACCTGCAAGCGACCCGCTATTTTCGCAGAATTGCAGCATTGTGTTCAGAAGCAAAATGATACTTTGAGAGATTATATCCAGAGATGGACTACCCTTCATCATACGGTGGAGAATGTATCAGAGCATCAAGGAGTTTGCGCCTTTAAAGAAGGCGTCTGATACAGAGAGCTCAACTTGAAGTGCGGTCGGACCGGGGACATGTCTCTGACTCGCATGATGGAGATAGCCACTCAGTATGCTAACAGTGAAGAAGAAGACCGACTCCGGAGCGGCAAGAACAAATCAGTCGCCCGGGACACCGGAGGAGGAAACTCTAGTCGGAAGGATAAACGCAAAGCTAAACCCGCAGGCCCTGCCGAGGCAACAATTTTGAATCAAGGGAAGTTCAATGGGAAGCCTAAAGGGCCTTGGACCCCCAAGAAAGTGAAAGATCAAGCGGGAAATGACATGCTTGATTTACCGTGTCATATATACACCAAAAAATATGAGGAGGGAAACTTGATTCTTCCCAAGCATACCACTCGACAATGCCGACTCCTGACTTAGAGTTTCCGACAGGGTCACCCCAGTGAAAAGGAAAACGAGTCTGATAAGGAGGAGGATAAAGAGGAAGATGTCGGTTACCCCAACGTCAATGTGTAGGATCGAATGTATGTCTAGACGGGGGGGGTGATTAGACTACTTGACCAAATAAAAATCTAGCCTTTTCCTAATTTTATGTCTTGGCAGATTTTAGCAACTTTACACAAGTCAAGCAATCTTAACACAATTGAAGCAATCATGCAAAGTGTATATAAGCAGCGGAAAGTAAGCATGCAACTTGCAAGAAGGTAAATGGGAGGAGTTTGGAGGGAGCAAACGCAACCTGCTATCGTACATCCACGTTGATGGATACTTCAACCCACGAAGGGTAACGGTTGTGAGAGTCCACGGAGGGGTCCACCCACGAAGGGTCCACGAAGAAGCAACCTTGTCTATCCCACCATGGCCATCACCCATGAAGGACTTGCCTCACTAGGGTAGATCTTCACGAAGTAGGCAATCTACTTGCCCTAACAAACTCCTTGGTTCAACTCCACAATCTTGACGGAGGCTCCCAAGTGACACCTAATCAATCTAGGAGACACCACTCTCCAAAATGTAATAGATGGTGTGTAGATGATGAACTCCTTGCTCTTGTGCTTCAAATGATAGTCTCCCCAACACTCAACTCTCTCTCTCTCATAGGATTGGATTTGGTGCAAAGATAATTTGAGTGGAAAGCAACTTGGGGAAGGCTAGCGATCAAGATTTATGTGGTTGGAATGGAATATCGTGGTCTCAACACATGAGTAGGTGGTTTTCTCTCAGAAAATGAATGCTGGAAGTGTAGGCATGTTCTAATGGCTTTCTCCATGAATGAAGAGAGGGTGGAGGGGTATATATAGCCTCCACACAAAATGTAACCGTTACACACAATTTACCAAACTGGGTGCGACCGAATCAGAAAACTTGGTCGGACCGATTTAGTTCATAATATGATCGTTAGGCATTTCGGTGGGACAAACATGTCAACTTGTTGGGACCAATTTCTTTAGGGTTAGGGCATAACGTAATCTCGGTGAGACCGATTACACAAACCCGGTGGGAACAATTTTTGTAATAAGCTAACTAGAGAGTTGGTCAAGCAAACTCGGTGGGACCAATTCACTCATCTCGATGAGTCCGAAATGTTATGAAAGGGAAACATGGAGTTTGTATTGCGAACTCGGTGGGACCGATCGCTCATCTTGGTTAGACCGAAATGTTATGAAGGGAAACACAGAGTTTGCAATCCCATCTCGGTGAGACCGAGATCTTTATTGGTGAGACCGAAGTGACTAGGGTTTCTAGCAGTGGCTATGTCAAGTGACTCGGTGGTGCCGGATAGATAAAATCAGTGGGGCCGAGTTTGACTTTTGGTTTGGGACATATGTGGATATGAGAAAGTGGTTGAGGGTTTTTGGAGCATATCACAAAGCATTTTGAGCAAGCAAGCCATTAAGCAACACCTCATCCCCTTTTAATAGTATTGGCTTTTCCTATGGACTCAATGTGATCTTGGATCACTAAAAGTAAAATCTAGAGTCTTGAGCTTTAGAGCTTGAGCCAATTCTTTGTCCTTAGCATTTTGAGGGGTCCACATTCCTAATCCATGCCATGCCAATCACTGAACTTACTTGAAATATTTACCTTGAAGTAGCATTAGTTCAATGAGCTATATGTTGTTAATCATTACCAAAACCACCAAGGGATAGTTGCACTTTCAATCTCCCCCTTTTTGGTAATTGATGACAACATATAGATCAAAGCTTCGACAAATGATTATAAGATTGAAATATATCATCACTTTGAGAAGTATGTGATAAGCAAGAGCTCCCCCTAAATTTGTGCATTATTTAAGATTTGCTTTTGAATGCAAATGCACAATCGATTAGTATCATGGGTTACTCTTCCATGTCACATACATCTTGGTGGAGCGTTCAAAATGATAGCAATTAAAAGCATGCACTCATCACCAAGCAAAGTGAATAATCATATATGGATATAAGAGATAATGTCATCCAAGCAAACTTTAAAGTAGCATATGATCAAACACATGATCATACAAGTATCTGTCGATGGAAACAACGCCTATGGGATCAAAAAGGGATCCCTACTACGGTTGCGGGGTGCTGGGTTGAGAGGAGAGCAGGATGAGAGACTAATTCAGTGCACACGGGGCGTTTACCCAGGTTCGGCCGCGGCTTGCGTAATATCCTACTCCTGCCTAGAATCTCTATTTTGGTGTTCTTGTTGTTCTTGAGCTAGCTACAATAAGCGTAACTTGTGCAAGGATCCGAATCCTTCTCCTGGACGCTGTGTGCCTCCTTTTATAGGCAAGGGGATCGCCACAATGGCACTAGGAGGTGGCATCGCAGTACTTTGTTTAAGCTTATCGATAGCCGTATGGGACAAGTCGCATTAAATGCGAACCCACGTCCCGTCCGCTGCCGCTCCTCCCTGCTTCGACACGCGCCCGAGCCAGCAAGGCGTGTGGTGGCATGTAGACTAGCAGGCAGCTGAGGTGGCACCATGTAGGCTGGCAGGCAGCTGAAGTGGCGCGGTGGTAGGGCCTTCACGAAGATTTACATGCCACCACGTAGGCATGCGCTGAGTTGGCCCAGAAGCCTCCTGTAGACACGCATGTTCCTGCCCAGCTGGTGGGCTGGCAGCTGCATATGGAACGGGGGCGGGACCGTGGCAGGCGCAGGCCTGGCATAGATGTCACAGATGTCCTCGGCAAGGGCCTTGTCGGGGCCCCGACAAGGGTCTTGCCGCGGTGTTGTAGTCGTCCGCGGCAAGGATGCTGTCGGAGGTCTTGTGTGCTTCTTTAGTAGGGATCTTGCCAAGGTTCGTCGCCTTCTATTCTTCCTCTGATCTGGAGTATCTCTTGTCTTCACAAAGATTTGCATGCCACCACAGAAGTTCCTCCCAAGCCCTGGTTCCAATGAAGTTGGGAAACTTGGGCTCAAGGGTAGCGCGTCCTGCTGGTGTAGGGCTGGGCAAGTTGCCCCGGCAAGACTCTTTTGTAGGCTGTGGAAGCTACCCTGGCAAGGCTCTTGCCGGGGAGAACCGCCTTGTCCTCTTTGGTCTTGGTATTGTGTTGACTGTTCTACGGCTCCTGCCCTTCCCCTTGCCCTGCCTAGTGTGGACGTGGTCGCGTGGCTTTGACTGCCCGTGCACTTAGTAAGGGGTACAAAGTAGTGCACATACTTTAGTACACCGACAGAAGCCCTCGGTCCTGGGCCACACATAAGCGCGGCGCGTTTGTTGGGCTAGGCCCAAAAATAGTGCGCGGGCAGGTGGGGCGGCTTTTCACTGGAGTAACTTTTTGCCCGCTGCGCTTCCCCATGACACGCATTAAATGCGTGACGTGGGGGTTGCGTGCGCGGGTGTTCGAAGCATGCCCGCGTCATTTTTGGTGAACAGTAAAGAGGTAGCTTGCGTGTCTCTTCGAGACCGCAGGTCTACTGCTCATTTACTTTCCGCACTTGGGAACCGTCGCCCTACGCATCCCATTACACCCGCCCCATGCGCCACGTACGCCGCATGCACGACGCGGGGCGAGTGACAGGCACGTAGAGCATGGGAAGACGTGCGCGCGTGGGGGGATACCCATGCGCCTTTAATTGGGCGGGGAGGGCGGTCGACGGCTTCGCCCGCTGTCATCTTAATTAGCTGGATTGGCTGAAAGGGGCGGACGAACCCCACCCCCGTCCCTTTATAAAGAGGGGAGCGGGAGGAACGGTGCCCCTCAGTCCTTTGCCATGTGCCTCTCCGCATCTCTACTGCTTCCTCTCCCCTGCCATGGGGAGAGGCCATGCTGATGCTTCATCGGTGGCGGTGACGGTCTTTGCTCGACAATGCGTCGCTCCTCCTCAAGAGCCTGCGGCGGCGGAGCCGGCTGCGAGGGGAATAGCGAGAGGGCGAGGCCAAGGCCGCCACGGTGCTCGAGGAAGAGGAGGACGGGGCGGTGCACCAGCCTCGCCTCCACTAGCAGTCCTTCCCCCCATGGTGGGACACGTCGGGGACAACCCTTACGAGTTCTTCATCAGGTTGCGCCAGCCGGCTCGCCGTCGTCTCCATCTCCCGACCCCGTTTTCTCGGGCCATGGAACTGGACCCGCCGCAAGCACCGAGACTGCACATGAGGGGCTGTGGGAACACCGGCATATGGGCCGATGTCGACTTCCCAGCCCCTCACATCATGTATCTTCGCCCTGGGTGGAAGACCTTCGCTCGCATCCATAGCCTGATGTCGGGGCTCGTTCTCTACTTCAAGTTGATGGAGAACGGCCAGCTCTCCTTCAATGTTTTTGGAGACCTTGGCACTCGTCTAAAGTGCTGCGTGGAGAGCTCCTCCGACGATGAAGATTTTTCCTCGAGCGAGAGTGACGAGGAGGACAGCGGCAGCGACGACGAGGGTAGCGGGCGGTGGGATGACGGATCTGACTAGGCATCGTGGACGCCGCTCCAGGGTGACACCGGCGAACCCATTATCCGTGTCGCCGGCTCCTTGAACTTCTCGGGGTCGCCGCCTTGGGCGACTGGCGTGGGGAGGCCGGAGAAGCGAAGAAGGCGGGTGGCGGGCCGTCAAGTCGGAGTATGATGGCGCCGATGCCTTCATAGCGTATTGACGGGCCGCTGCCTCATCTTCCAGCTCTTCCTCCGGCGCCACCATCACCAACCATTTCCTAGGAGATCGCCGGCATGTTCTCTTGGCGCCTTCTGCTGGTCATACCTCACATAGGCGCTCCTTTTGCCCTTTTCACCTTCTTGTCGCATTTCCTGAAGAGAGGAACAAGAAAGGGATTACGGGCAACTTATCTCTTTTTTAGCTTGTAAGCCTACGAGCCTTAATTAGACCTAAAACTCCAATCCCCTTGCTCATGTATACATTCCGTATGATTTGTACTTGCATGGGGCGTATTAATGAAAAAGGGGTTCTTGCCGGGTCCTTTGTGTGTGAGCCATGCCCATACCAAGGAACGAGTCCTTGCTATTTTCTGTATAAACAAAGTCTCCCGGCAACAGGCCACGCCGCTCCCTTACTTCGTTCAGCTGCACTCACGTTTTCGATGGAGGCAGTGATGAAATAGAGTTTGGCCCTATGCCTGTTTCTTTGGTGCCGCAGCTCGAACCAGATTCTGCCCCAAGAAATAATTTCTTTGGTACAGGAAAAAAGGAGCACGGTAGCCTAGAAGCCAGATGAGGCTTCACATGCCCCTAGTTTCATACGGAAACACAGGATAAGGGATGAAAAACTTATTTGGATCTGCGGTCCCCCCCGACAACATTGGCTTGCCGGGGTCAGACCCTCATGTCTTCAGCCCCTGACAAACTTAGCTTGCCGGGGTCGGAGCGCCAGCTTGTTCTCCTCTTCTCCATATGGCTAAGCGGATATGCTCATGTATCCTGCGAACCATGAAAGGACGGAGAGGAACAAAGAGACACAAACTCGACCTCTAAGCTAGGGGTTAGTCGCCGCTAAGCTCTATCAATCCTAACCGAGGAGGAGACTCAACCTAGAATGCATGCTATAACTTAGGGCGCCAGCGCTTCGTTTACTTATGCTCAAGGTATGCGCCTGGCTCTGTACAAAGGGTTACATGCCTTACCGGCAAGGCTTGTACAAAAGGTTACTTGCCGGGGGGCCCGGTAGCCATGCCTTACGGGTAAAACTTACGAAGATGCTCGATGTTCCAGGAGTTGCTCACTGGAATGGCGTCTTCGGTCTCCAGGCGCACTGCGTCAGGCCTGGTGACTCGTGTTACCTAATAAGGGCCTTCCCACTTTGGCGTCAACTTCTTAGAATTCTTGGCCGACTGAACGTGCCGAAGAACAAGGTCACCTTCCTCAAAGCTTCGGGCATGAACCTTGCGGCTATGGTAGCGGCGCAAGGCTTGCTGGTAGCATGCTGCTCTCACAGCCGCCTGAAGACGATCTTCCTCAAGGATCATCGCGTCATCTAGCCGCAATTGCTCTTGCTCAAGCTCATCATAAGCGAGCACTCGAGGTGACCCGTGTATGAGTTCCATGGGAAGAACTGCTTCTGCCCCGTAGACCAGGGAAAAAGGTGTCTAGCCGGTGGCTGGATTCAGCGTCGTTCTGATCGACCAAACAATTGCCGATAGCTCATCAATCCAGTGCCTTCCACTCTTGTGCAGCCTGTCAAAAGTCTTCATTCTTAAACCCCGCAGAACTTTAGCATTGGCTCTCTCTTCTTGGTCGTTGCTTCGTGGGTGTGCCACGGAAGCAAAACAGACCTTGCTGCCAAGATCCTCAATATACTACATGAATGCGTGGCTTGTGAACTGTGTGCCGTTATCTGTGATGATTCTGTTGGCTAGACCAAAACAACAGACTAGCCCCTTGAAGAACTTGATGGCTGACTGCACTGTCACCTTCCTCAGGGCTTCCACCACAGGCCACTTTGTGAACTTGTCGATTGCAACGTAGAAGTACTCAAAGCCCCCGACGACACAAGGGAAGGGGCCCAATATGTCAAGCCCCCAGATCGAGAAGGGCCAGGAGAGAGGGATGGTTTGAAGGGCTTGAGCTGGTTGATGCAGCTTCTTCGAATGGAACTGACATGCTTCACACTTGGGTACTACTGCCGTCACATCCTTGAGGGCAGTGGGTCAAAAGAAACCCTGCCAGAAAGCCTTGCCGGCAAGGTCCCTCGACCCTATGTGGGAGCCACATATGCCCCCATGTATCTCTGCCAACAACTGCAGTCCTTCCTCCCGGGGTATGCATTTTAGCTTAACGCCGTTTGGCCTTTTTCTGTACAGAACATCATCAATGAACTGATATAGGGCAGACCGACATGACACTTTCTCTGTTTCTTCCCGCTCCTCAGGAAGTTCCCCTGTCTGAAGGAATGGGATGGTATGTTGTGCCCATGGCGGAGCCTGAGGCTCGACGGCAAGGACCAAGGGAATCTCCTCTGCCATGGGGCTGCCGTCTCCATGTCCAGGGCTTGACGCCCTGTCGGAGTCGTTGGCCCCGCGGCAGGCTCAGTGTCTGTAACACCCACGATGCGGCTATATCTCCCACGTGTTGAAGCACGACTTAGAGGCATAACCGCATGGTGGTTTTGTCGCAAGAAGGGTCATCTTCACACAATCCCATGTAATGAACAAGAATGGGATAAAGAGAGTTGGCTTACAATCGCCACTTCACACAATACATAATTAAGATCATACATCATTCAAAATACACTCATAGACCGACTACGGTCAAATCCAAATGAAAAGAAGACAACCCCAAATGCTAGATCCCCGATCGTCTCGACTGGGCTCCACTACTGATCATCTGGAAACGATACATAGTAACGACCAAGGTCCTCATCAAACTCCCACATGAGCTCGGTAGCGCCAACTGCGCCGGTATCCTCGGCACCTGCATTTGTTTTGGTAGAATCTGTGAGCCACGGGGACTCAGTAATCTCACACCCGCGAGATCAAGACTATTTAAGATCATAGGTAGGAAAAGGGGTAATATGGTGGAGCTGCAGCAAGCACTAAGCATATATGGTGGCTAACATACGCAAGTGAGAGTGAGAAGAGAAGCAACGCATCGGTCGAGAAGCTAGAAGCGATGAAGAAGTGATACTGAAACTACTTACGTCAAACATAACTCAAACCATGTTCACTTCCCGGACTCCGCCGAGAAGAGACCATCACGGCTACACACACGGTTGATGCATTTTAATGAAGTCAAGTGTCAAGTTATCTACAACCGGACATTAACAAATTCCCATCTGCCTAATAACCGCGGGCACGGCTTTCGAAAGATAATATACCTTGCAGGGGTGTCCCAACTTACCCATCACAAGCTCTCACGGTAAACGAAGGATATACGTTCTCCCAGGAAGACCCGATCAGTCTCGGAATCCCGGTTCGCAAGACATTTCGACAATGGTAAAACAAGACCAGCAAAGCCGCCCGAAATGCTGAAAAATCCTGATAGGAGCTGCACATATCTCGTTCTCAGGGCACACCGGATGAGCCAGACGTCGGGTTGGCATAGACCCTGGTTGCCCAAGGGGCGCCGGACATCGCTCAGGTTGGACCAGCATTCGAAGGAACACTGGCCCGAGGGGGTAAATAAAGATGACCCTCGGGCTCGCAAAAACCCAAGGGAAAAAGGCTTAGGTGGCAAATGGTAAAACCAAGTTTGGGCCTTGCAGGAGGAGTTTTATTCAAAGCGAACTGTCAAGGGGGTCCCATAAATCACCAACCGTGTAAGGAATTCAAAATCAAGGAACATAACACCGGTATGACGGAAACTAGGGCGGCAAGAGAGGAACAAGACACCAGGCATAAGGCCGAGCGTTCCACACTTTACCAAGTATATAAGGTGCATTAACTAAACCGGAGATATTGTGATATCCCAAAATATCCATGTTCCGACCAGGAACAAACTTCATCTTCACCTGCAACTAACAACGCTATAAGAGGGGCTGAGCAAAAGCGGTGACATAGACAAACAACGGTTTGCTAGGACAGGATGGTTAGAGGTTTGACATGGCAATAGGGAGGCATGGTAAACAGTGGCAGGTAGAGCTAACATAGCCATAGAGCGAGCAAATAGCAAAGCAAAGATAGAAGTGATATCGAAGGTATGGTCATCTTGCCTGCAAAGTTCTCAGAGTTGTCGAAGACTTGATCCTCGTTAGCGTACTCAACATGTTCCTCATGCACATACTCGTATCCCGGCTCTACCCAAAGCAAGAACACAAGCAAAGGAATCACAATAAATCACGGTGCAATGCACAAGCAACATGATGCAATACATGTCATGATATGCGAGATGTGATATGCAATGCGTATGCGTGCTCCAGGAGGAAAAAGGATGAACAAGGAATCAACTTGGCAAACCAAGTATGCCACTGGAAAGATGAGGTGATTTCGGTTGAAAACGATATAAGGATCACCGGGAACGGATGCACGGTTTGCAAATGGCAAGCAAAACAAGAATGGCACAAAGTTGTGATTAACAACACGATGCTACTTAGCATGCAACAAGAAACTATGCTACAGCACCCCAACATAAAAACAAAGCATATGACAGTGATCTACAGGAGATGCTTAACAAAATAGGAACACTGAGCTACAGCTAAATCACACCACAACAGGTTCAAACAAGCATGACGAAAGTGCAAAAAATATCAGGTTGGACATGGCATAAACAGCATCAGGAAGCAATGTTCAGAGCAAGTTATAAACATGCTACAGAAACTTATAATATCAAAACAAGACATGGCATGATTCTACTCAAAGCATAGAACAAAAGTCCCTTAGTTGATCTCTCTGTAGCATCAAGTTTACATGGCATCAAAATAACAGCAGAACAGGGATTAAAATCAGCAACATCGCGAAGCCTAGTTTGCATGCTTGTGCTAGTCACCACATTGATCACCAAAATACATGGTACTCACCTTTGTAAAGGTGACATGGCATAGTTCAAAACACATGTAGGGCTCAAGTACATAAGATGCACACATCAATCATGGCAAAAGTGACAAAAGTGCATGTTCTGATAAGAATCTGAAACTAACATCACATAGCCGTCTTCCAACAGCATTTCGGGCATAAAGATGAGCTCAAATGAAAATGATGCAATAAGATGAAATTATGTACTCGTCGAGGCGAACAATTCGGTATGCTACACGCCCAAAACGGAGCCACGGGTGCAAAGTTATATCACCATGAACATGCAACAAATTACTGACAGAAAAAATGACTTAGTGGATTTCGGGGGAGAAAGAAGTCAACCCTAGTGATATGGATCTGGATCCAGGGGTCGCCGGAGCTCGCGAACCGAGGAGGCGGCGCGGCGTGGGAGAGGACGGAGGGCGCCGGAGATGGTGGCCGAGGCGGTGGAGGAGCTCGCCGGGACTGGGCGTGGAGGCGACCAGGACGACGACGGGCGCGGCAGAGGCCGGGTCGGGCGGCGCCGATCGGAGGCGTCCGCGGGCGGCCGAGCCGCGGTGGCGCGCGGGCGGG
>NC_041383.1:138418310-138427868 GCF_002162155.2 Triticum dicoccoides | reverse complement strand
GGCTGGCAGTGGGGAGGCGGCGACGTGTTGAGGCGAGGCGGCACGATCCGGCGGCGGGGCGAAAGGGTGAGGCGGGCGGCATGGACGGGCCGCGGTGGCCGGGCGCGGGCCTGGCGGGCCGGCGGCGGCGCGCGCGGTGGCCGGGGCCACGTGGCGGCTCGCGATTGGCTCAGGCTGCGGCTGGCGGACGCGTCCGGCGCGGTCCGGACGTGTCTGGCGGCGCGAGGGGAGCGGTAGCTAGGGTTTGATCCGGAATTTCGGAGGGGGATGTGTATTTATAGGTAGAAGGAGCTAGGAAGCTCCAAATTAGATGAAGTTTTCGCCCACACGATCGTGATCTGACGACGGAGAGCATGGAAGTGACTTAGATGGGTTATTGGGCTGTTTTGGAGGGGTGTTGGGCTGCAACTCAAAAGAGGCATTTGCGGTTAAGCGGTTAACCGTTGGAGTACCAAACGAAATCCAAATGACACGAAACTTGACAGGTGGTCTACCGGTGGTATACCAAGGCCACTTGGCAAGCCTCGGTCCATTCCGAGAACGTACAACTCCCGCACACTAAAAGAGACAAGAGGGGTGCGCCGGTGCACGTGGGAGTGTCGGATTGCGAAACGGACAACGGAGAAAATGCTCGGATGCATGAGACGAACACATATGCAAATGAGATGCACATGATGACATGATATGAGATGCATGACATGAATAAAAATGCAAAACAAAAGACAAAACCCAACCACGGAGGGAATATCATAACACATAGCCGAAAATGGCAAGAGTTGGAGTTACAAAGATGGAAGTTACATCCAGGGTGTTACAACACTCCACCACTACAAGAGGATCTCGTCCCGAGATCTAGGACTGAAAGAACTCCGGATATTCGGAACGGAGGTGATCCTCGCGCTCCTAGGTGGCTTCACGGTCTGAATGGTGTGACCACTTCACTTTCAGGAATTTAATCGACTTGTTGTGAGTCTTGCGCTCGGTTTCTTCAAGAATAGCAACGGGGTGCTCATGATAAGAGAGATCTTCTTGGAGGTCGATTTCTTCAAAGTTGATGGTGCGCTCAGGAGTCTTGAAGCACTTGCGAAGCTGTGACACGTGAAACACATCGTGCACGTTCGCGAAGTTGGACAGAAGCTCAAGCTGATAGGCGAGGTCGCCTCTTTTGCCAATGATCTTGAAAGGACCCACGTATCTAGGGGAAAGCTTCCCTTTGATACCGAAATGACGAGTGCCTTCATTGGAGAGACGCGGAGGTAGACATGGTCTCCGATTTCAAAAGCCAAGTCATGGTGCTTTCTATCATAGTAACTCTTTTGGCGCGATTGCGCGGCTTTGAGATTCTCACGAATGACTTTGGACATTTCTTCGGCTTCTGTGATCAAGTTGTTGCCAAGAAGTTGGCGTTCACCTGTCTCGGACCAATTGAGAGAAGTACGGCACTTTCTTCCATAGAGAATTTCGAATAGGGCCTCGCCTGAACTCGCTTGGAAGCTGTTGTTGTAGGAGAACTCGTCATATGGAAGACAATCTTCCCACTTCAAACCGAAAGAGATGACACAAGCCCTGAGCATATCTTCAAGGATTTGATTGACTCGCTCGACTTGGCCAGTTGTTTGAGGATGGAAAGCTGTGCTGAAATGAATGTTGGTGCCCATGGCCTTCTGAAAGGAGTCTCAGAACTTAGAAGTGAACATGCTTCCACAATCTGAAGATATCAATTGTGGAATACCGTGCAAGGAGACAATTCTGGAGGTGTATAGCTCTGCCGGCTGAGCTGCTGTGATAGATTCTTTGATAGGAAGGAAATGAGCCACTTTAGTAAGCTTGTCAATGACAACGAAGATAGCATCATTTCCACGCTTGGACTTAGGAAAACCAGTCACGAAGTCCATCTCGATATGGTCAAACTTCCATTCCGGAATAGAAAGAGGTTGAAGGAGACCAGCTGGTCGTTGGTGTTCTGCTTTCACCCTTCTGCAGACATCACATTCATTCACGAATTGAGCAATCTCTCGCTTCATTCGAGTCCACCAATATGACTGCTTGAGGTCATGGTACATCTTTGTACTTCCAGGATGAATGGATAGGAGGGAATTGTGTGCCTCGTTCATGATGACTTTTCTTAGATCGCCTTTGGGAACCACAATTCGATCCTCGAAGAAAAGAGTATCTTTGTCATCCAAGCGATATCACTTGTATTTGGGAATGCCCTTGTCAATACCAGGTTTCACCTTCTTCACCATGGTATCCAGGAGTTGTGCCTCACGAATTTGATCTTCCAAAGTAGGAGAGACTATGAGGTTGGCAAGAAAGCTTTGAGGAACAACTTGAAGATTCAGCTTGCGGAAAGCTTCACAAAGATCCGGTTGAAATGGCTTGAGAATTAGACTGTTGCAATAAGCCTTTCTGCTCAGAGCATCTACAATCACATTCGCCTTGCCAGGAGTATATTCGATACTCGGATTGTACTCTTGAATCATTTCGACCCATCGACTTTGTCTAAGGTGGAGGTTGGGTTGAGTGAAGATATACTTGAGGCTCTTGTGATTGGTGAAAATGTCCACTTGCCTTCCCAATAAGAGATGTCTCCATGTTATCAATGCGTGGACAACTGCCGCCAACTCAAGATCATGAGTGGGGTAGTTCTTTTTGTTGGGCTTCAACTGACGAGAGGTATAGGCCACAACTTTTTTCTCTTGCATTAACACAGCACCGAGACCTTGAAGAGAAGTATCACAGAAAACTTTGAATGGCATGGATTCATCAGGAGGAGTCAAGACAGGAGCTGTGACTATATTCTCTTTGAGGGTGTTGAAAGCAACGTCACACTCTGGCGTCCAGACATACTTGACATGCTTCTGGAGGAGGTTGGAAAGAGGCTCTGTAATCTTAGAGAAGTTCTCAACGAATCTTCAGCAATAGCTTGCAAGACCAAGAAAACTGCAGAGCTGCTTGACATTCTGAGGAGGTTCCCAATTCACAACTGCGGACACCTTCGCGGGATTAACAGCAATGCCCTTGGCAGAGATGATATGACCAAGGTAAAGAACTTCATCAAGCCAGAACTCACATTTGGAAAACTTCGCATAGAATTGATACTCTCTGAGCTTGTCGAGGACCAATCGCAAATGTTTGGCATGACCCTTCTTATTCTTGGAGAAGACCAAAATATCATCGAGATACACCAGAACGAATTCATTGGTGTAGGGGTTGAAGATAAAGTTCATCATGCAAGAGAAAATTGGAGGAGCATTGACAAGGCCGAAAGACATGACAGTATATTCATAAGAACCAAAGCTTGTTCTGAATGCTGTCTTGGGAATATCTTGTTCACGAATGCGAATCTGATGATAACCCATACGAAGGTCAAGCTTGGAGAAAACTTTAGCACCCTTGAGTTGCTCGAATAGCTCATTGATGTTGGGAAGTGGATACTTGTTCTTGATTGTCTTCTTATTCAATGGACGGTAATCGACGCAAAGTCGGTCCTTGCCATCCTTCTTCTGGACAAAAAGAACTCCACAACCCCATGGAGATGAACTCGGTCTGATCAAACCCAGACGCTCTTGTTCATCGAGCTGCTTCTTCAATTCCTTCAGCTCCATAGGTCCAAGCTTGTATGGACGCTTGCAAACGGGTTCAGTTCCAGGCTCAAGATCAATAACGAACTCGACTGGCCGATGCGGAGGCATACCCGGAAGCTCTTCTAGAAAGACATCTTGGTACTCACAAACGACTGGAATTTTAGAAATAGCATCCAACTCGCCCTTCTCATTGAGAGAAAACAACCGAATGGTGTCATCGCGAGCGGCATAGATGATAACATCCTCAGAAGAGTGTGTCAATTGAATTTGCCTGGCAGCACAATCAAGCTGAGCCTTGTGCTTAGAAAGCCAGTCCATCCCGAGAATTAGATCAATATCAGAGTCGCCAAGAACAAATGGTTTAGAAAGAAATTTATAGTCGCCCATCTTGATAGAGACATCCCGAACCAACGAGTTGGCTCTCATTGACTTCCCCGGAGAAACAACACCCAAAGGTTTATCTAGGTAAGACCAAGTAAAATCATTCTTTGCAAAGAACGATCTTGACATGAAACAATGCGATGCACCAGTATCAAAGAAGACTTTTGCAGGAATATCATTAACTGGAAGGTTACCCATTATCACGTCTGAAGATTCCTTCGCTTGTGCTGCATTCAACATGTTCACCTTTGCAGACTTTGGATTATGCTTGACCACTGCATTGCTTGAAGATCTCATAGGAGGAGGAGGAGGAAGGTGCCTTTGATTGAAGCATTTGTTCGCATAGTGACCTTTCTGCTGGCACTTGTTGCAAGTCACTTCTGAGAGCGGACGATGATAAGGAGCATTTGACCTTGGAGCTTGAGACTGAGACTTGTTCTGATAGCCTGGGTTGGGTGGGTGGGAAGATCCACGACCATCTGAGTTCTTCTACTGGTAAGGCTGACGAAACGGAGGAGGAGGAAGGTAGAACTTCTGCTGCTTAGCTGCCACTTGTGAGGAAGAAGAAGACTGCACTGCATCCCAGATTCTCTTCTTAGAAGTCTCACACTTGAGCTGAGCACCTTCTTGCTTGAGTGCCATATTGTAGAATTGATCAAACTGAGTAGGCTCAACAAGAACGAGAGATAACTGCAGATCCTCTCTAAGGCCACCTCTCAATTGATAGATCATACTCTTCTCATCAGGAACGTCTTGTTTAGCGAAGCGAGCAAGTTTCTGAAACAGCTTGTTGTATTCGTACACTGGCATGTTGCCTTGCTTGAGATTGCGGAACTCCTCACGCTTGCTCTCAACAACACTGGTAGGAATGTGGTGAGCTTTAAAGTCCCAACAGAAGTCAGTCCAAGTAATCACTCGACCTCCTCTGGAATCCTTGTATTGCTAGAACCAATCCGCTGCTTGATCCTCAAGCTGAAAAGAAGCGAACTTGACGTAGTCCTCAGGCCTGACATTGCTGCATTCAAAATGCTTGTTGATATCCACGAGCCAATCAACGGCGTCTGTGGCCTCAATGCAGTAGCTGAAAGACTTCGGCTGATTTGCGAGGAATTAGTTGAGGGTAGGAAATTGAGGCTGATGATTGAACTACCCTTGACCTTGATTCCCTTGGTTGCCTTGACCTTGGTTGCGCTCTTGCATGAGCTGAATCATCATCTGGGCATTGGCGTTTGTGGCTTCCATCAAAGATTGCCATGCCTCCGGAGGCGAAGGTGGAGGTGGAGGGTTCGCCTGACTCCCATCATTGCGTTCCGGATTCTGATGCGTTGGCGGAGCCATCCTGAAGAGGGTGACATCCGTTAGCATCTTGATAGACAGATAGACTAGTTCAATCATCGGATAGAAATTGCAATATATAGTCTTCACAATAAACATTTGAACAAGGATGAACGAATGAATTCCCAAAGATAACATCACCCATCCATTAAGGTGAGAAGCCACTTGATAAGAGATTGAAGTATGAAATAAACAAGGTATAACTGGAACAAATAAGAAGGATTACCCAATCACAAACCAAATATCTGCGGGAAGAAATGCTAGAGCTACTTGAATCCCACCTATAAACTCCCGAAACTTTCTATTTATGCAATCAGGTGTTGGGGATACAGGGGAAGCAATATATATCACCCAAACTAACAATCCCTACATCCAGCTGTATCCATCCGTCAACACATAACCAAGGAACCTTCGGAAATCGTGTACCTCAACCTTCGAAAAGCATCCGTTATACGTAACTGGCAATACTCCCGAACTCCCGCCCCAGTACTGGGTGGCGTCGAGGTTATCCCACCAACAACTGCATAAAAGAGATTTTCAATGTCGGCAAAACTCAGGTATTCCACAACTGCAACGATAAAATTGGGATGATAACACCTCGGAGCTCAACTCCCCGGGTCAATGCCACATAATAGACAAGAGGCACCAAGAACAATGTTCTCGTCACAAAACCATCGGAACGATTCCAAGATACCCGCATGATCCTAAAATTGTTTTTTTAGTGAAATTTGAGGAGAGGAAAATCAAAACATCTACGTCAGGAGACCTCACCAGAGCGACGAAGGGACTGAGGAGTAAAAAGAATCCTACTCAACGATATAACGCCAGCAAACAATCAAGCAGGGGGCTCCTAAGTCGGGGATGGCTCTGATTACCAACTTGTAACACCCACGATGCAGCTATATCTCCCACGTGTTGAAGCACGACTTAGAGGCATAACCGCATGGTGGTTTTGTCGCAAGAAGGGTCATCTTCACACAATCCCATGTAATGAACAAGAATGGGATAAAGAGAGTTGGCTTACAATCGCCACTTCACAAAATACATCATTAAGATCATACAACATTCAAAATACACTCATAGACCGACTACGGTCAAATCCAAATGAAAAGAAGACAAGCCCAACTGCTAGATCCCCGATCGTCCCGACTGGGCTCCACTACTGATCATCTGGAAACGATACATAGTAACGACCAAGGTCCTCATGAAACTCCCACTTGAGCTCGGTTGCGCCAACTGCGCTGGTATCCTCGGCACGTGCATCTGTTTTGGTAGAATCTGTGAGCCACGGGGACTCAACAATCTCACACCCGCGAGATCAAGACTATTTATGCTCATAGGTAGGAAAAGGGATAATACGGTGGAGCTGCAGCAAGCACAAAGCATATATGGTGGCTAACATACGCAAGTGAGAGGGAGAAGAGAAGCAACGCATCGGTCGAGAAGCTAGAAGCGATCAAGAAGTGATCCTGAAACTACTTACGTCAAACATAACTCAAACCGTGTTCACTTCCTGGACTCCGTCGAGAAGAGACCATCACGGCTACACACACGGTTGATGCATTTTAATGAAGTCAAGTGTCAAGTTATCTACAACCGGACATTAACAAATTCCCATCTGCCTCATAACCGCGGGCACGGCTTTCGAAAGATAATATACCCTGCAGGGCTGTCCCAACTTAGCCCATCACAAGCTCTCACGGTCAACAAAGGATATACCTTCTCCCGGGAAGACCCGATCAGTCTCGGAATCCCGGTTCGCAAGACATTTCGACAATGGTAAAACAAGACCAGCAAAGCCGCCCGAAGTGCCGACAAATCCCGATAGGAGCTGCACATATCTCGTTCTCAGGGCACACCGGATGAGCCAGATGTCGGGTTGGCATAGACCCTAATTGCCCAAGGGGCGCCGGACATCGCTCAGGTAGGATTAGCATTCGAAGGAACACTGGCCCGGGGGGGGGGGGTTAAATAAAGATGACCCTCGGGCTCGCGAAAACCCAAGGGAAAAAGGCTTAGGTGGCAAATGGTAAAACCAAGTTTGGGCCTTGCTGGAGGAGTTTTATTCAAAGCGAACTGTCAAGGGGGTCCCATAAATCACCCAACCATGTAAGGAACGCAAAATCAAGGAACATAACACTGGTATGACGGAAACTAGGGCGGCAAGAGTGGAACAAGACACTAGTCATAAGGCCGAGCCTTCCACCCTTTACCAAGTATATAAGGTGCATTACTTAAACTGGAGATATTGTGATATCCCAAAATATCTATGTTCCGACCAGGAACAAACTTCATCTTCACCTGCAGCTAACAACGCTATAAGAGGGGCTGAGCAAAAGCGGTGACATAACCAAACAACGGTTTGCTAGGACAGGATGGTTAGAGGTTTGACATGGCAATAGGGAGGCATGGTAAACAGTGGCAGGTAGAGCTAACATAGCTATAGAGCGAGAAAATAGCAAAGCAAAGATAGAAGTGATATCGAAGGTATGGTCATCTTGCCTGCAAAGTTCTCAGAGTTGTCGAAGACTTGATCCTCGTTAGCGTACTCAACAGGTTCCTCATGCACATACTCGTCTCCCGGCTCTACCCAAAGCAAGAACACAAGCAAAGGAATCACAATAAATCACGATGCAATGCACAAGCAACATGATGCAATACATGTCATGATATGCGAGATGTGATATGCAATGCGTATGCGTGCTCCAGGAGGAAAAAGGATGAACAAGGAATCAACTTGGCAAACCAAGTATGCCGCTGGAAAGATGAGGTGATTTCGGTTGAAAACGATATAAGGATCACCGGGAACGGATGCACGGTTTGCAAATGGCAAGCAAAACAAGAATGGCACAAAGCTGCGATTAACAACACGATGCTACTTAGCATGCAACAAGAAACTATGCTACAGCACCCCAACATAAAAACAAAGCATATGACAGTGATCTACAGGAGATGCTTAACAAAAGAGGAACACTGAGCTCTGGCTAAATCACACCACAACAGGTTCAAACAAGCATGGCGAAAGTGCAAAAAATATCAGGTTGGACATGGCATAAAGAGCATCAGGAAGCAATGTTTAGAGCAAGCTATCAACATGCTACAGGAACTTATAATATCAAAACAAGACATGGCATGATTCTATCAAATCATAGAACAAAAGTCCCTTAGTGACCATGAGCCAAAAAGGACCAGAAGATATGATGGCACCCATGTAAACATAGCAAGTTTCGTTAACAGATTCAGCAAACAGAGAATGGCATTGACAGAATTACGAAGGCATCTTCGCGAGCTCGATGCACTCACTACAGAGCATTTCATGATAAACTAAGCATACATCCATCAATACGACATGGCATAGAAGCTATACATGGCAAGAACAACATCATAGCATACACGGATCAACTACAACAACCTTGGCAAAATTGAATAACATGTGAACAATCTTTGAGGAAACATTTTGTAGCAAAAGTAGAGCATGAAAATGACATGCTAGACTACTCCATAATTGCAACCAGGGGCATGGATGGATAGAGCATAACCATATGTTCAAAACATCCTTACCGAAGTAACTCAAAATATGCATGGATCTCTCTGTAGCATCAAGTTTACATGGCATCAAAATAACAGTAGAACAGGGATTAAAATCAGCAACATCGCGAAGCCTAGTTTGCATGCTTGTGCTAGTCACCACATTGATCACAAAAATACATGGTAAGCACCTTTGTAAAGACGGCATGGCAGAGTTCAAAACACATGTAGGACTCAAGTACATAAGATGCACACATCAATCATGGCAAAAGTGACAAAAGTGCATGTTCTGATAAGAATCCGAAACTAACATCACATAGCCCTCTTCCAACAGCATTTCGGGCATAAAGATGAGCTCAAATGAAAATGATGCAATAAGATGAAATTATGTACTCGTCGAGGCAAACAATTCGGCATGCTACACGCCCAAAATGGAGCCACGGTTGCAAAGTTATAACACGATGAACATGCAACGAATTACTGACAGAAAAATGATTGGATTTCGGGGGAGAAAGAAGTCGACCCTAGTGATATGGATTTGGATCCAGGGGTCGCCGGAGCTCGCAAACCGAGGCGGCGGCGCAGCGCGGGAGAGGACGGATGGCACCAGAGATGGTGGCCGAGGCGGTGGAGGAGCTAGCCGGGACGGGGTGCGGCGGCGACCAGGACGACGACGGGCGCGGCGGAGGCGGGGCCGGGCGGCGCTGACCGGAGGCGGCGGCGCGCG
>NC_041383.1:138412540-138418063 GCF_002162155.2 Triticum dicoccoides | reverse complement strand
CGGGCGCGGGCCTGGCGGGCCAGCGGCGGTGCGCGCAGTGGCCGGGGCCACGTGGCAGCTCGCGATTGGCTCGGGAGGCGGCTGGCGGACGCGTCCGGCGTGGTCTGGACATGTCCGGCGGCACGAGGGGAGCGGTAGCTAGGGTTTGATCCGGAATTTCGGAGGGGAAGGTGTATTTATAGGTAGAAGGAGCTAGGAAGCTCCAAATGAGGTGAAGTTTTCGCCCACACGATCGTGATCCGACGACGGCGAGCATGGAAGTGACTTAGTTGGGTTATTGGGCTGTTTTGGAGGGGTGTTGGGATGCAACTCAAAAGAGGCCTTTGCGGTTAAGCGGTTAATCGTTGGAGTATCAAACGAGCTCCAAATGACACGAAACTTGACAGGTGGTCTACCGGTGGTATACCAAGGCCACTTGGCAAGCCTCGGTCCATTCCGAGAATGTTCAACACCCGCACACTAAAAGAGACAAGAGGGGTGCGCCGGTGCACGTGGGAGTGTCGGATTGCGAAACGGACAACGGAGAAAATGCTCGGATGCATGAGACGAACACGTATGCAAATGAGATGCACATGATGACATGATATGAGATGCATGACATGAATAAAATGCAAAAACAAAAGACAAAACCCAACCACGGAGGGAATATCATAACACATAACCAAAAATGGCAGGAGTTGGAGTTACAAAGATGGAAAGTTACATCCGGGGTGTTACAGTGTCCCCGGCAGCATCCTTGCCGGCAGCTCCAGGGAGCTCGGCGGGAAAGTACTTGCCAGGGCCTGACTGCCTTCGCTTATTCTACTCTGTTGATGGTTACATGGATGGTTGAGTCAGCCGAAGCACAAAGGTACCTGGTTCCACAGGTAGTTTGAGGGCGGCGCACTTCGACGGGTAGTCGGCGATCTCGTTCTCCACTCGGGGAACGTGCTCCACCTGTATACCATCAAAATGCTCCTCCAGCTTCCATCAATGGACTTTGATAATCCTTATTAACTTGCCTGACGAAGAGCTGTGAATCTCCTCTGACAATGATCTTTTTGACTCTGATGTTTGCTACCATCCTAAGACCGGCAAGCAATTCCTCGTACTCGGCAATGTTGTTTGTTGACATCTCCCTAGGAAAGTGCATCCGTATGACATACTTGAGGTGCTCTCCGGTGGGCGCGGCAAGCAGCACACCAGCACCGGCGCCTTGCAGCGAGAAGGCCCCATCAAAGTACATGACCCAGCTGCAACTTGATTCCTTGCCGGGGAGAGTGGCCGACCTCTTCATCAGGCGTTGAGGTCGATTCTGCTATGAACTCCGCCAAGAGTCTACTCTGAATCGTCGTGGTACTTAAAAACTTTAGACCGAAACTTGACAGCTCCAAGGCCCACTCCACAATCCTCCGCGTTGCATCTGGGTTATGCAATAACCGTTGCAACGGGAGGCGGGTGACAACAGTGATCTCATGTGCTTGGAAGTAATGACGCAACTTCCTCGAGGCCATAAGGAGGCCGAAGAGAAATTTTTGCACGCCAGAATACCTCGATCTAGCCCCCTGCAAGAGGGAGCTGACAAAGTAAATCGGGTGCTGCATCATCTTCTTCTTCTACATCACTTCACCTGGTTGTGTGGGTCCTTCCTCGCTGGCATCTGACTCTGTAGGGTGCCCCACCTTGCCGGGATCAAGTCCTGCCGGGGGAGCGCTGGCACGGCATCCACCAGGTCTGTCATCACTTCTGTCTTCTATCCAACCTCCCTCTGCGCCACTAGTGCAGCACTAAGCACCTGATTCATCAACGCTAGATATAGCAGCAACCGCTCTTGTGGCTTAGGCGCGACTAGTATGGGTGTAGAGGAGAGGTACCTCTTCAAATCTTGAAGCGCTGCCTCAGCCTCCGGGGTCCACTCCATTGGGCCTGCCTTTTTCAAAATTTTGAAAAAGGGAAGGGCACGCTCAGCAGACTTGGAGATGAAGCTGCTCATGGCGACAACGCAGCCAGTGAGTCGACGCACATCCTTGATCCGCTTGGGTGCCTCAATCTGCTCGATGGCCTTGATCTTGTCGGTATTTAACTCTATCCCGTGCTGCGACACGAAGAACCCGAGAAGCTTGCCGGAAGGCACGCCAAAAACACACTTCTCAGGGTTCAACTTGATATTGATCTTGCGCAGATTTGTGAATGTTTCCTCCAAATCCTACACCAGCATTGCCTTGTCCTTGGTTTTGACCACTATATCATCCATATAGGCCTCCATGTTTCTATGGATCTGGGGCTCAAAACCAATTTGGACCGCTCTTGCAAAAGTCGAGCTAGCACTCTTCAACCCGAAAGGAATCCGCAAAAGCAGTACATACCACATGGGGTAATGAATGGTGTCTTCTCTTCATCTTCTTTTCACATGAAGATCTGATGATATCCGGAGTAGGCGTCGAGGAAGGACAACAGGTCACACCCGGCCGTGGAGTCAACAATTTGGTCGATGCGCGGCAACGGGAAAGGGTCTGTTGGACATGCCTTATTGATATCTGTGTAATCAATTCACAACCTCCACTTCCCATTTTCCTTCCGCACTACTACCAGATTGGCCAACCACGTCGGGTGGAGTACCCCCTCACCAAACCTACTGCTTCTAGCTTTCTAATCTCTTCCGTGATGAATTCTTGCCTTTCCAGAGCTTGCTTGCTGACCTTCTGCTTGACGGGTGAGGGAGTCCTCGATAAGGGGGTATCCGGACAGCTGGACTATACATATCGTCCGGACTATAGAAGCGTCAAGATACAAGACTCAAGACTTCGGCTCGTGTCCGGATGGGACTCTCCTTTGCGTGGAAGACAAGCCTGGCGATCTAGATATTATGTTTCCTTCCTTGTAACCAACTCCATGTAAACCCTAGCTCTCCGGTATCTATATAAACCAGAGAGGATGGTCCTTAGAAGGCCGATCACAATTACAATCATACCATCATAGGCTAGCTCTTAGGGTTTAGCCTCTACAATCTCGTGGTAGATCTACTCTTGTACTACCCATATCTTCAATATTAATCAAGCAGGAAGTAGGGTTTTACCTCCATCGAGAGGGCCCGAACCTGGTTAAACATTGTGTCCCTTGCTTCCTTTTACGATCAGCCTAAGACGCACAGACCAGGACCCCCTACCCGAGAGCCGCCGGTTTTGACACCGACATTGGTGCTTTCATTCAGAGTTCCTCCATGTCGTCGTTTCGAGGCTTGATGGCATCTTCAATCGTCAACAACACAGTCCAAGGTGAGACTTTTCTCCCCAGACAGATCTTTGTGTTCGGCGGCTTTGCACTGCAGGCCAATTCGATTGGCCAGTTGGAGCAGATCGATAGCTTCACCCCTGGCCACCAGATCAGGTTCGGAAACTTGAACTACGCGGAAGATATCCGAAGAGACTTGATCTTCGACGAATTCGAGTCTGCGCCAGGAACGCCGGACAGTCACGACGAGCACGGCCTAGACCTGCTGTCGGACAATGCACGGGACATCATCCCCGAAGCAGCCCCGGATCTACATCCAGGGCAGGTTGCATTGCCTATGGACGGAGGGCTGGACCCCACTCCGCAGGCTAGACACTCATGGCAGTGGAGCCAAACACAGGTCTCACCTCTGCGGAGGCCTGTTACCCTGGGCCCCCGGACTCATATCCGGCCGTTGGTCCTGGTCCACACACTCTCGAGCCAGCTGAGCCTGGTTGGGCTCCGGTAATGGAGTTTACCGCTGCGGCCATCTTTCAGCACTCGCCTTTTGGCAACATGCTAAATTCATTAAAGTCTCTCTCTCTGTCAGGAGGCTCTGAGCCGAACTATGTCCGGCTTGAGTGGGAAGCAGGCGACGAAGGAATTCACTGCCCACCCACCATCGACTTTGTCGCCATGATCGATGACATAACCGACGTGCTTGACTTCGACTTTGAAGACATCGACGGTATGGACGACGATGCAGGAGACATACAGGAGCCCCGCCAAGGCAATACCGTCATGGGAGACGATAATAATCCGGACGGTGCCGACGATGAATACAACCCCGAACAGCCCGCCTTCGAGCAGGCCGAACAGGAAGACGGGCATGACAGCCCAGATGAAAAGGCGACGGACGGGTATCCGGAGGAGGACAACTACATGCCCCTCTCCGAAGCCGATGTTAGCCTCGGCGATGATGAGTTCGGCGTACCCGAAGTCCCCGCAGAGCAGGAGCGCTTCAAGAGCCGGCTTATTACCACAGCGAGAAGTCTGAAGAAGAAGTAGCAGCAGCTTCAAGCTGATCAAGATCTGCTCACAGATAGATGGACAGATGTCCTAGCAGGCGAGGAATATGTACTCGGGCGCCAAGCAGATGACTGGCCGCCTCGAGGTCGGGACAAAACGGCATATCAGCAGGAATACCAGCCTACAGCCCCGTGTCGGTTCACTACGGCCCTGGGCAATACTCAGGATGTGTGCGATAAACTGGGCAACACCGCAGGACAACCAAGATCGGTCTACGGATCACGGGGGCGCGCCGAATCACATGACAAGGACCGTCATACCGGATACACTAACAACATATCCGGCCGGGCCGAATACAACCAGTCAGTCATAGCCGGAGTGCGCCATGACATAGCCCGACACAGAGGCGCCACACACCCCCTCTGCTTCACTGATGAAGTGATGGATCATGAATTCCTAGAAGGGTCTAAACCCGTAAACATCGAATCATACGATGGCACAACAGACCCCGAGGTATGGATCGAAGATTTCCTTCTCCACATTCACATGGCCCACGGAGATGATCTACATGCCCTCAATTATCTTCCCCTTAAGCTCAAAGGACCTGCCCGACACTGGCTAAACAGCCTGCCCGCAAATTCCATTCGCAGTTGGGAAAATCTGGAAGACGCATTTCTTGACAACTTCCAGGGCACATATGTGCGACCTCCGGATGCCGATGACTTGAGCCACATTACTCAACAGCCCAGAGAATCAGCCAGGAAATTCTGGACTCGGTTCCTAACTAAAAAGAACCAAATAGTCGACTGTCCGAACGCCGAAGCCCTGGCGGCCTTCAAGCATAATATCCGTGACGAGTGGCTCGCCAAACACCTTGGCCAGGAAAAACCAAAGTCCATGACGCTAATGACCCGCTTTTGCGCGGGCGAAGATAGCTGGTTGGCTCGTAGTAGCACTACGCCACATTCTGGAACTTCAGATGTCCGAGACAATAATGGCAAGTCACGACGCAATAGACACAAGCGACGGAACAATGGCGACAACACTGAAGACACGGCGGTCAATGCCGGATTCAGCGGATCAAAATCCGGTCAGCGGAAGAAGCCATTTAAACGCAACAATCAAGGACCTTCTAGTCTAGACCGCACACAAGAGCGCTCGTGCCAAATTCATGGCACCCTGGACAAGCCAGCTAACCACACCAATAGAGACAGCTGGGTATTTAAACAGGTCGGCAAAATAAACGCCGGAACAAGGACAAGGGGCTGCACAACGACGATGACGACGAGCCCTGGCGTCCGAACA